>NC_134887.1:42649012-42676512 GCF_041734735.1 Babylonia areolata | reverse complement strand
GTCTCCCCGTCCGTCTCTACCGTCTACACTGTCAGGTGGTAGGTCTGCTTCTGTCCCCCCCCCCCTACCCCCTACCCCTACCCGCCTTCTTCATCACTTCCGCAGACATCACTGGCCTTGTACTGGGGGCCAAGTCTTGCCGTCAGTGTGTGCAGGTGGAGGTTGCTAGCTACTGAGCAGGTGAGAGGTTTGTCTCCTCTTCCAACGCACTGGTTGTTGTGGACTTGTTGACTGACAGACAGGGGGTGGGGAGGGGGGGGCGAGGGGGGGGGGGATATTGGCATCGCCAGCCTTGTTTGTTTATTTGTCATGATCGGCTAGACTCTTAGTGCTGCAGTGTTCCGCCGTCAGTGTGTTACATAAACAACACAACAATTCTCTTACAACGAGGAAAGAAACTAGACAATACCGTCTTGAGAAAGATGGTGGTATTGTCCCCCCCTCCCCAACCGCACCCTCTGTTGTTGTTTTTTTCTTGTGAGGGTGGTGGGCGTGTTGTTATTGTCACCGGTGATAGTGGATGGTCATGTCTTCGGTCGGTGTTATTCCTTTCATCTTCTGTATATCAGTGGAACCGGATGTAGCAGTCGATAGTTCCCCCTCCCCTCCCTTATTTCTCTTGCTGTCACTGAAGATAATCAGTTTCTTCGGTTGTATTACTCCTCCTCTCCCCCACCCTCTGCTTTTGGTGTTTTTCTTCACTTTGTTTTGTGGTTTTTTTGTTTGTTTGCTTATTGTTGTTCTTTGTTTTGCTTTGCTTTTATTTCTGTGTATGGTTTCGTTCATGTCTTTCTCTGTCTTTTTTGTTTATATCAAATGCTGGATTAAAACAAAATGAAGGCAGTGAAGTTTAATGACAAACGCCCCTATGTGACTGACTACGTGTGAACTTCGGTCTTGAACTTGATTGACTCACTTCATGAACTGTTTGCAATGGGCTGTCAGCACTGCGCAGTGCAGTGTGCACCGCTTCTGAAGCTGGGTTTTGTATTGTTTGGGGTGAACAACAGAACAGCTGCGGTTTGTTTTGTTTTTTGTTTGTTTGTTTTTTGTTGTTGTTTTTTTGTTTTTTTTTTTTGTTTTTTTTTTGGGGGGGGGGGGGGGGGGGGGGAGGGAGTGGTGGGGGTGTCAGAGGACATTGCAAGCAGCATCAATGATATTTCGTATTCGAATATCTCTTGCACGAGTTTGGGACAGAACTTCCATTTTATTTTATTTTATTTTATTTCATTTTATTTTATTTCATTTATTTATTTATTTTTTGTTTGTTTATTTGTTTATCTGTCTATTTATTCATTCATTTATTTTTGTGTGAGAAAGAAGAAACCATGAAATAAGGTGAATATCAATAACCAGATCAGTTATCATTGTTCCTGCCTGTCGTTTTCGTATGTATGGACTTAAAAACCGTGCACAGTGTTACTGCTTCGAGTCCAATTTTCTGGAAAATAATAAACAGTATTGAACTAGGTAGGACGTTGCAGAAAGCGTGGTAGAAACACACACACACACACACACACACACACACACACACACACACACACACACACACACACACACACACACACAGAGAGAGAGAGAGAGAGAGGAGCCAATAACGGAAAATAATAAATCGTAATTAGCGTGTGTGCAGCCAGCAAGCTGCCCTGGGAGCAAAGAAACGTGAGACTGGAGTGTGACCTGTTTAATCAGGACGGAGTTTTTCATCATGTGAAGTTTTCAAATCCGCCATTATTCAAATTTTTAAAAAAATTATTTATTAATTATTTATTTCTTTTTCTCAAGGCCTGACTAAGCGCGTTGGGTTACGCTGCTGGTCAGGCATCTGCTTTGCAGATGTGGTGTAGCGTATATGGATTTGACCGAACGCAGTGACGCCTCCTTGGGCTACTGATACTGATATTGTTATCTTTGAAGGGTTTCAGATCGGTGATGAAAATATTGATTGATACTGAAAGTCATCCGAAGGTCTGTTGAGCGCCTAGCTTGATTTATTTGATAATTTCTTGTTAACTTTTCAAATCCGGTAGTATTCCAAAGTTCTGTTGAGGACCTAGCTTGATTCATTTGAAAATTTCTTAAGCTTATAAATCCGGCATTATTAATTTTTGGGGTCAATTTTCCAAAGCTCTGTTGTGCACTTAGTTTGATTTATTGATAATTTCTAAAGTTTCTATTTGTGTGCACAATTTCCTTCATGCACGTTTTTGTTTTTGTGCTGGAAACAATCGAAATGTGTTCACAAATAAATGGATAAATGATGATCATTAAGAAATGAACGGACACACAAAGTGGTGTTTAGCACAGGACAGGCAAACAATCATTTATATTATATAGAAGAAATGAATACGGTAAAGAAATGATTCTGTGAAATGAATACGATAAGTTATAAATGAAAAACTATTGATGAAAATACAATAGATTATAATAGATAATAAAGATGTGAAAAATTGATAATCAATTATTTAAGCCACAATAAACGGTTTCCGTCCAAAAACACACATGTGAAAAACACGTCAAGAGAAAGAGGAATTATCAAAGGAGAAAAATAAAAACAGGATCTCTCTCTCTCTCTCTCCCTCTCTGTCTCTCCCTCTGTCTCCCTCCCTCCCTCCCTCCCTCTCTCTCTCTCTCTCTCTCTCTCTCTCTCTCTCTCTCTCGTTATCGTTGTTATCGTCGTCACAAAGACAGATTGGAAGACTAGGTAATGCCTAAAATCTTTATCTTTGAGTAATAATTTTTTTAAATCCCCTCCCTCCCCCTCTCTCTAGCTCTCTCCATAACTATCTATCTATCTATATCTATATCTATCTATCTATCACTCTATTTATCTATCTATCACTATATCACTCTCTCTATCTATATCACTCTCTATCTATCTATCTATCTATCTAAACATGATACGTTAGGAAAACCAGCACAGGTAACAACTCTACACAAGGACGAATAATTGAATCAGTAGGAAACCATTAACATCAAGACACATGAACAGAAACAGCTTCATAAAACCCCCAGCGAGTCATGAATCAGTTGTGTTTGTACAACGAGAACAACGAGCTGTATTCACCTAGACAACTGCTAATCCCTTTTTATGACAGTGGCTACAGCTGTAACCACAATGGAACGAGGGGCATTCTGTCACCAGTTATTAATAATGACTGACAGAGGGTCGGTCACTTTTCATATACTGGGTCTAAACGATAGTTTTGTTCCCAATAAAGTGGAAAAGCAACTCCGGTACGTAGACAGATGGGCGGAAAGAACCCGGGGAAATTCTAGGGGAAAAACACCTAACAAACAGAAACAAACCAAACCTGAAATGAGTATGTGTATGCATTATATATTAACGCTTTTGGACACTTTTATTGCAAGGAAAACATTACACAGTGTTCGATCGCCTTCGTTCCCTTCAATAAATTGGAATTATGGTTGTGTGTGTGTGTGTGTGTGTGTGTGTGTGTGTGTGTGTGTGTGTGTGTGTGAATTTTGATAGCTATTATCTGTCATGTTAGGGGTTGTTTTTTTTCTGTTAAAGAGGGTAGTGTTGCATACTTACCTTTCTCTTCTATCACTATAATGATGATGATGAGGATATGATAATAATAATAATAATAATAATAATAATAATAATAATCTTCATCATCATCATCATCATCATCATTTGACAGGGCAGTGGTAACTATTTTGTTATTCGGAAAGAAATCCCTTTTGATTTTGTTTTGTCTTTGTTTTTCTGTGTGAATGTCTCTGTCTCTCTCTCACGATGCACGCACACACACACACACACACACACACACACACACACACACACACACACACACACACACACACACCAATAAAGAGAAGAACAAGAAAAAGACAAAAGCATTCTGTGTGTGTGTTTGTGTGTGTTTGATAGAGAGTGTATGAGTGTGCGCGCACGCGTGCGTATGCTTGCATAATGCGGGCCGCTACTTCTTACTCTATGCCAAATGTTTATTGGAACTGTTGTTTTGGTTATTACCATTATCGTTAGATTTATTTACCGAATGATTTTCCTTCATTGATTTATCGATTTATTTGTTGGTAGTTGGTTAGTGCATGAATTTACTCACAATGATTTATCGATTTATTTGTTGGTAGTTGGTTAGTGCATGAATTTACTCACAATGATAAAATATAATCAGCTGGGTAGCCATTTGCCAATAATCATTTTTGCATTGAATCTTATTTCCGATTCCTCTGTCCAGCACAGAAAATGATATGCTTAATGATAACAACAGCAGTAGCAGCAGCATTTGTAGCAGTAGTAGAAGTAGTAACAGTGGTTGTAGTAGTGGTGGTAGTGACGGTGGTGGTAGTAGTAGTGGTGGTGGTGGTGGTAGTAGTAGTAGTAGTGATGGTAGTAG
The DNA here is from genome assembly GCF_041734735.1 of Babylonia areolata. NCBI lineage: Eukaryota > Metazoa > Mollusca > Gastropoda > Neogastropoda > Buccinidae > Babylonia > Babylonia areolata. The sequence continues at coordinate 42,672,124 of NC_134887.1, read as the reverse complement.
TAGTAGTTGTGGTGGTAGTAGTGGTGGTGGTGGTAGTAGTAGTAGTGGTGTGGTAGAAGTGTTAGAAGAAAAATTAGTAATAGTTGTGTTGTATTGTAGTAGTAGAAGTAGTAATAGTGCTAACAATAATAATAATAATGATCATTTGCAAGAGCAACACCACTGATAATAATACTCCTTGGATGCAATGGAAGAATTAGTAGTAGTAGTAGTAGTAGTAGCAGCAGCAGCAGCAGCAGCAATAGCAGCAGTAGTAGCAATAATAATAGATAATAACAAGAGCAACAACAATGTTGATAATACTTCTTGAAAGTTTTTCTGTATTTCTTCTTCTTTAAAAAAAAAAAAAAGTTTGAATGTCATCACCTGTATATTTAATAACAAGAGCAATAGAAATGTTGATAATACTCCTTGAAAGTTTTCCTGCTTTTTTTTATTATTGTTTTTTTTTAAAGTTTGAATGTCATCACCTGTACATTGTATTGACTGTCATCACCTGTATATTGTACTGTATATTGTATTGACTGTCATGATCTGTATATTGTATTGACTGTCATGATCTGTATATTGTATTGACTGTCATCACCTGTATATTGTATTGACTGTCATCACCTGTAATTGTATTGACTATCACATGTACATTGTATTGACTGTCATCACCTGTAATTGTATTGACTATCACATGTACATTGTATTGACTGTCATCACCTGTAATTGTATTGACTGTCATCACCTGTAATTGTATTGACTGTCATCACCTGTAATTGTATTGACTGTCATCACCTGTATATTGTACTGTATATTGTATTGACTGTCATCACCTGTATATTGTACTGTATATTGTATTGACTGTCATCACCTGTACATTGTACTGATTGTCATCACCTGTGTATTGTATTGACTGTCATCACCTGTATATTGTACTGTATATTGTATTGACTGTCATGATCTGTATATTGTATTGACTGTCATCACCTGTATATTGTATTGACTGTCATCACCTGTATATTGTACTGTATATTGTATTGACTGTCATCACCTGTACATTGTACTGATTGTCATGACCTGTATATTGTACTGACTGTCATGACCTGTACATTGTATTGACTGTCATCACCTGTACATTGTATTGACTGTTATCACCTGTATATTGTACTGTATATTGTATTGACTGTCATGATCTGTATATTGTATTGACTGTCATCACCTGTATATTGTATCAACTGTCATCACCTGTATATTGTACTGTATATTGTATTGACTGTCATCACCTGTACATTGTACTGATTGTCATGACCTGTATATTGTACTGACTGTCATGACCTGTACATTGTACTGACTGTCATGACCTGTACATTGTACTGACTGTCATCACCTGTATAATGACTGTCATGACCTGTACATTGTACTGACTGTCATGACCTGTATATTGTACTGACTGTCATGACCTGTATATTGTATTGACTGTCATGACCTGTACATTGTATTGACTGTCATGACCTGTACATTGTACTGACTGTCATGACCTGTACATTGTACTGACTGTACGTGCAGCCCGCCGGGGGAGGAACGACGATGTTCGACGAGGAGATGCTGTCCGCGGGCCGGCGCTTCCCGCTGACCACAGGGCTCATGCCCACTCACAACTTCGGCTTCGGCTTCCCCATGGCCCACCACGACCCCATGTCGCTGGCCGGTGAGTTGTGGTGTGTTGTGTGTTGCGTTGTGTTGTGTTGCGTTGTGTTGTGTTGTGTTGTGTTGTGTTGTGTTGTGTTGTGTTGTACTTCTCAATTGCCCTGCCACGGCCGGTGAGTTGTGGTGTGTTGTTGTGTGTTGTTTTGTAGTGTGTTGTGTTGTATACCAACCATGCCTCACCACCACCCCATGTCGCTGGCCGGTGAGTTGTGGTGTGTTGTGCGTTGTGTTGTGTTGTGTTGCGTTGTGTTGTGTTGTGTTGTGTTGTACTTCTCAATTGCCCTGCCACGGCCGGTGAGTTGTGGTGTGTTGTTGTGTGTTGCGTTATGTTGTGTTGTGTTGTGTTGTGTTGTACTTCTCAATTGCCCTGCCACGGCCGGTGAGTTGTGGTGTGTTGTTGTGGTGTGTGTTGTTTTGTAGTGTGTTGTGTTGTATACCAACCATGCCTCACCACCACCCCATGTCTGTGGCCGGTGGGTTGTCATGTGTTGTGTTGCAGTGTGTTGTGCTGCAGTGTGTTGTGTTGTAGTGTGTTGCAGTGTGTTGTGTTGCAGTGTGTTGTGTTGCAGTGTGTTGTGCTGCAGTGTGTTGTGCTGCAGTGTGTTGTGCTGCAGTGTGTTGTGCTGCAATGTGTTGTGTTGTAGTGTGTTGCAGTGTGTTGTGTTGCAGTGTGTTGTGCTGCAGTGTGTTGTGCTGCAGTGTGTTGTGTTGTAGTGTGTTGCAGTGTGTTGTGTTGCAGTGTGTTGTGCTGCAGTGTGTTGTGCTGCAGTGTGTTGTGTTGCAGTGTGTTGTGTTGCAGTGTGTTGTGTTGCAGTGTGTTGTGTTGCAGTGTGTTGTCGTGTAGTGTGTTGTCGTGTAGTGTGTTGTCGTGTAGTGTGTTGTCGTGTAGTGTGTTGTCGTGTAGTGTGTTGTCGTGTAGTGTGTTGTCGTGTAGTGTGTTGTCGTGTAGTGTGTTATAATGTGTTGTACTTCTCCCACGACTCAAAACAACTGCTTGTCTGACCGGTGGGTGGTGCTGTGTTGTGTGCTGTGCTGTGCTGTGTTGTAGTGTGTTGTGTTGTAGTGTGCTGTGTTGTAGTGTGTTGTGTTGTAGTGTGCTGTGCTGTGTTGTGTTGTAGTGTGCTGTGTTGTGGTGTGTTGTGTTGTAGTGTGTTGTGTTGTAGTGTGCTGTGTTGTGGTGTGCTGTGTTGTGGTGTGTTGTGTTGTGGTGTGTTGTGCTGTGCTGTGTTGTGCTGTGTTGTGTTGTAGTGTGCTGTGTTGTGGTGTGTTGTGTTGTAGTGTGCTGTGTTGTGGTGTGTTGTGCTGTGTTGTGGTGTGTTGTGCTGTGCTGTGTTGTGTTGTAGTGTGCTGTGTTGTGGTGTGTTGTGTTGTAGTGTGTTGTGCTGTGCTGTGCTGTGTTGTGGTGTGTTGTGATGTGCTGTGTTGTGGTGTGTTGTGATGTGCTGTGCTGTGCTGTGCTGTGTTGTGATGTGCTGTGTTGCGTTGTGCTGTGTTGTGTGTTGTGGTGTGTTGCGTTGTGCTGTGCTGTGTTGTGCTGTGTTGTGTTGTGATGTGCTGTGTTGTGTGCTGTGTTGTGGTGTGTTGTGGTGTGCTGTGTTGTGGTGTGTTGTGTTGTAGTGTGCTGTGTTGTGTGCTGTGTTGTGGTGTGTTGTGTTGTGGTGTGTTGTGTTGTGGTGTGCTGTGTTGTGGTGTGTTGTGTTGTGGTGTGCTGTGTTGTGTTGTGGTGTGCTGTGTAGTGTGGTGTGTTATGTTGTGTTGTCGTGTAGTGTGTCGTGTAGTGTGTCGTGTAGTGTGTCGTGTTGTAGTGTAGTGTAGTGTGGTAGTGTGTCGTGTGTTGTGTAGGTGTGTGTGTGTAGTGTGTAGTGTAGTGTGTCGTGTTATGTTGTGTAGTGTGTTGTAGTGTAGTGTAGTGTGTCGTGTTATGTTGTGTAGTGTGTTGCAGTGTAGTGTAGTGTGTCGTGTTATGTTGTGTAGTGTGTTGTAGTGTAGTGTAGTGTGTCGTGTTATGTTGTGTAGTGTGTTGTAGTGTAGTGTAGTGTGTCGTGTTATGTTGTGTAGTGTGTTGCAGTGTAGTGTAGTGTGTCGTGTTATGTTGTGTAGTGTGTTGTAGTGTAGTGTAGTGTGTTGTGCTGTGTTGTGTAGTGTGTTGTAGTGTAGTGTAGTGTGTCGTGTTATGTTGTGTAGTGTGTTGTAGTGTAGTGTAGTGTGTCGTGTTATGTTGTGTAGTGTGTTGCAGTGTAGTGTGTTGTGTTGTGTTGTGCTGTGCTTCCCCCATGTCCCACCAGGACCCCATGTCTGGCCGGTGGGTGATGTGATGTGTTGTGTTGTAGTGTGTTGTGTTGTAGTGTGTTGTGTTGTAGTGTGTTGTGTTGTGCTGTGCTTCCCCCATGTCCCACCAGGACCCCATGTCTGGCCGGTGGGTGATGTGATGTGTTGTGTTGTGTTGTAGTTTGTTGTGATTTGGTGCCTTGTGTTGTGCATTGCGTTGTAGTGTGTTGTGTTGTAGTGTGTTGTGTTGTGTTGTAGTTTGATGTGATTTGGTGCCTTGTGTTGTGCATTGTGTTGTGCATTGTGTTGTGTTGTGTTGTAGTTTGATGTGATTTGGTGCCTTGTGTTGTGCATTGTGTTGTGTTGTGTTGTAGTGTGTTGTGTTGTAGTGTGTTGTGTTGTAGTGTGCTGTGATTTGGTGCCTTGTGTTGTGCATTGCGTTGTAGTGTGTTGTGTTGTAGTGTGTTGTGTTGTAGTGTGTTGTGTTGTAGTTTGATGTGATTTGGTGCCTTGTGTTGTGCATTGCGTTGTAGTGTGTTGTGTTGTAGTGTGTTGTGTTGTGTTGTGTTGTAGTTTGATGTGATTTGGTGCCTTGTGTTGTGCATTGTGTTGTGCATTGTGTTGTAGTGTGTTGTGTTGTAGTGTGTTGTGTAGTGTGTTGTGTTGTGTTGTGTTGTAGTGTGTTGTGTTGTAGTTTGATGTGATTTGGTGCCTTGTGTTGTGCATTGTGTTGTAGTGTGTTGTGTTGTAGTGTGTTGTGTTGTAGTTTGTTGTGATTTGGTGCCTTGTGATGTGCATTGCGTTGTAGTGTGTTGTGTTGTATGGTATTGTGCAGCTTGTTTTGTTTTCGTTTGCTTTGTAATGTGTTGTATAGTTTTATACAGGGTTTTGTGTTTCATGGTTGTTGTGTTGTGTTGTATGGTTGTATACTGTGTTGTTTTGTGGTGTGTTTTGTATTGTGTTTTATTGTATGGTTTTTACAGAGTGTTGTGTTGTAGTGTGTTTTGTAACTAGTGTGTTTTATTGTATGGTTTTGTACAGTGTGTTGTGTTATGTTGTGTTGCATGGTTCTTTGCAGCGTGTTGTGTAGCGTGTTGTAGTGCAACATGCCGTGTTGCAGCATATTGAAGTGTAGCATGTTGTATTGTGTAGCATGTTGTGCTGTAGTGTGCTGTGTTGAAGTGTGCTGTGTTGTTGTGCAGTGAACTACAGCGTCCCCATGCCTTACCACGACCCCAAGTCTCTGGCCGGTGGGTGATAGTGTGTTGTGTTGTCGTGTGTCAAGTTGTGCTGTGGTGTGTTGTGTTGTAGTGTGCTGTGTTGTAGAGTGTTGTTTTGTATTGTATTTAGTGTGTTTTGAGTTGTTTTGCTTTTTTAGTGTGTTGTGTTGCAGCATGTTGTGTACTGAGTAGTGTGTTGTGTTGCATGGCTCTGTACAGTGTGTTGTGTGGCGTGTTGTAGTGTAGCATGTTGTGTTGTAGTGTGTTGTGCTGTAGTGTGCTGTGTTGAAGTGTGCTGTGTTGTTGTGCAGTGAACTACAGCGTCCCCATGCCTTACCACGACCCCAAGTCTCTGGCCGGTGGGTGATAGTGTGTTGTGTTGTCGTGTGTCAAGTTGTGCTGTGGTGTGTTGTGTTGTCGTGTGTCAAGTTGTGCTGTGGTGTGTTGTGTTGTCGTGTGCTGTGTTGTAGAGTGTTGTTTTGTATTGTATTTAGTGTTTTGTGTTGTGGTGCGTTGTATTGTTTTGTGTTGTGTTGCAATGTGGTTTGTTGTGAATCTTTGCATTGAAGTGTGTTGCAGAATGTTGTTGAGTAGAAAGCTTTGGTTTCCCCATGTATCGCCACGACTCCATATCTCTGGTGGGTGGGTGATACTGTGTTGTGTTTTGGTATAGTGTAGTCCCTTGTACTGTAATGTGTTTGTGTTGTGCGGTTTTGTGAAGTAGTGTGTTGATTGTGGAGCCTTGTGTTGAAGTGTGCTCTGTTTTAAAAATTCCGACATGAGGGCAAGTAGCAACGAAAACTCCTACCCCGAAAGAACGAATCACAGTCATACCCACCCCCCCTCCCCATCAAACAACACATACGACCCCACAACACAACACATACGACCCCACAACACAACACAAACATCACTTCCAAAACGACCCAACGAAACAAGAGGACCAAAAGAGCTCAGCCAGTTGGTCGTGAATCCTCACAAAGGCGGGATTCAAACCCATGGACGCTCGCTCCCCAGTTGGGCGCATCAGCATTGATTAGGCCACCGCTCTTTCAGCGATGTCAGCAGAAATTTGGTGAGCAGATGTTTGATGAGAAATGTGTGCGTCACTTCATCCGAATTATCGTTTCATCTCCGATCTCGGCAACTTGCCTTGTGACAAATGTTCACGGAATATCTGTTCTGAACTATAAAAGAAGTTTGCCATTATTCGTTGTGCCGTGTGTGTGGGTGCTTGTTCGTGGCTTTTCTTTCGTTGTGCAACTGAAGAACGTGGACTGTGTGATCTCCACTCGGAGAACACCGGAACAAGAGCAGTGTCCTTTGCGGTACCTGGTCCGTCGTGTCGTTGTTGTGTAATTGTGTGACTGTGAAAGCGGTTTGTAGGTTGCGTTCATCGTTTCATATCATCATCACCTGAATCCGATAATAAGTATAGACGTGTTGAACCTGCCCCCAACCAACGGATGGATATGTTGGATGTTCACAAGAACCCACTGTGGCCTTCATCGCCACACAGTTATACTCCAGCCGTGTTTGGTAACAAGTTTTTTCAACGTAGTGTAGCAAATCAAATCGGTTTTTTTTCTCTGTTTCTCATCTGATCTGTGATTCTCTGTCCCTCTGTCTGTCTGTCTCTGTCTTTCTGTCTGTCTGTCTCTCAATCTCTTTCGCTCTCTCTCTCTCTCTCTCTCTCTCTCTCTCTCTGTGTGTCTCTCTGTCTGTCTCTTTGTGAGTGTGTGTTTGGAGATAGGGTATGAAGTTTTTTTTAATATATTTTATTCAATTTAAAAGAAAACAAATCTAAGCAAGCAGCTAGTTGATCATATTGGAGGAAAACGGGAGAAGGGAGGTGACATGTCGAACGACAGTGTGATACCACGAAAACGAAACCACACAAATATGGAGACAGCGGACTCCGAGCGTTTTTATCAGCGAGCCAGCGGACATGAGGCTCAGACTGGCTTGCTTCAAACAAAAAAAAATTATTATTGTTTTTGTTGATTGTTATTATTATTATTAATGTGTGAGTGCGGGTGTGTGAACGGTGTTATCTGTGATGGTGTCTGTGGCGTTTGAAAAAAAGCTTTGTAGTCTGTATATTAGAAAAAGTTGGATGCTAACAACCGAAACAGTTATTGTCTATGATTGGAGGTTAGGACGATGGTTGGAGTTCCCTTTCATACAGGCACTGGTGGTCCTTTCACCTTGATGTTTGACGAGGGCAATAGCCTAGTTGTTAAAGTGTTGGACTTTCAGTCTGGGGGTCCTGGGTTCGAATCTCGGTAACGGCCCATGGTGGGTAAAGAGTGGAGATTTATCCGATGTCCAGTGTCAACATGTGTGCAGACCTGCTAGTGTCTGAACCCTTTCCGTGCGTAATATGGCAGACACAAAAAAGTGAAGAGATAGCTATTCTTAAAAACAAACAGCACACACACACACACACACACACACACACACACACACACACGTGTGTGTTTTAGTAAGACAGTTTTCGCGGTGTGAGCACGAAAAAGATGTTTGTTTTGCTCTGACAGTCAGATGTAATTTCGTAAAAAAAAAGACTTGACTGCACAAAGGTCTACAGGGAGCACAAGAACTCCGCGCTTTGCACTGAACGATACGGAAATGTTGATGTTCATATAATACCCAGTCAGTTTGATTTGCCTGCCGGTGTCCTGTTTTATTGGCTGTTGAAAAGTCTGAATCTTTCATTTGTGTGTTCTTTCTCATTTATTTTTTGTGTCTTTATGTGTGTGTGTGTGTGTGTGTGTGTGTGTGTGTAGGTAGAGGAGAAAAGGGATCTAAAAATGAACAAATATATATATATATATGTTTTTTTAAGAAGAGATTTTTTTTAAGAAGAAAGAATACGTGCACTATGTGTTTCACGGAATGGAAATGGTAACGAATATCACGCGCGATGTGCGGACGTCTTTTTAGATCAGAGTAAGGAGACACCGGTCCTGCCCACGACGCAATAATAAAGATGTTTTCTTAAGAAACGCCGGTTCGGTATATATATATAACTCATATAACTTGGAATTAATTGCTAGTTGTGTAACGAGAGCAGAGGCTAGTTTATGTGTAATTTTATAAGGTGATAATATGTTTTCTCTTAAAAAGAAACAAAAATGGGGTGTTTATAATTTGAAGTTATTTCCAACTCAAACTCAGGGGTGATGTGAAATGCAATGCTTCGAGTTGTCTGTCTGTACCGCTGAACACGCATGCCGGCCTGTGTTGTCAAGGTGTGCAGCGCGCATCAATGCGTGTGTGTGTGTGTGTGTGTGTGTGTGTGTGCAACGTCCAAGGTGATTGAGTGTGCAGGAAAGGAGGAGAGTAAAGTTACAGCGGCGATGCGGGATAGAGAAAGACACCATGAGAAAATGATTTATTTATTTATTTATTTAATTTCATTTTATTTAATTTTCATATGATTTTGTTTTATTTTATTTCATTGTTATTTTATTTGGTTTTGTTTTATTTTTATTTCATTTTTTTGGTTTGTTGTTTTTTGTTTTCAGGGTTTAATTCCTGCGGAACAGCTGCTGCCACCTTGTCCAACTCTACCGTCCACCCTGTTGTTGGTGGGGAAAGGGGTAGGGCTACGGGGACGGGTGGGGAGGTTTGGGAGTTAGAGATCGGAGGTAAGGCGGGGTTATTAACGATCTCAAGACACGGGCACATGTATGCAGCCACACACACACACACACACACACACACACACGCGCGCGCGCGCGTGCACACACACACACACACACACACGCACGCACGCACGCACGCATGCACGCATGCACACGGGTTTACTACCATCACCCAATTATATAAACCTGTGGTGGGCGGGAGGATCATAATGGGGGGGGAGGGGGGGGCGGAGGGGGGGGGAGCTGTAGCTTCATTTCCTTCACACGCTCCCACCGCTGCATAAAATGGCACAAGTTCAAGGGGAGTAATGCTTTATGTCTGATGATGATCTGCCCCTCAACCTCCCACCCCTCCCCACCCCACCACATCTCCGTCCATCTCAGCTGTTGCCTATTGCTGTTCCCCTCACTACCCTTATCCCCCCCACCCACCCCACACACACCTCTTAGTGTTCACAGTTTTACCGAGGCTTGTTGATAGGGGGCGCTTCCTTTTGTTCTCTTGGTAATTGGTTCCGGTCTTTAAGGTCTCATTCATTACGTGAATCAGTGATGATGATTACTGGCAATCATAATACCATTATAATCGGAGGGTGACAGTTGGTTTCAGGGGAAGAGGGGCTGGAGTTCGCGCCTCGGTTTTTACTGCTGATGAGCTTGTTTTGAAGTGATGGCTAATCGTACAGAGGTGGTGTGGGTTTTTTTAATTTTTAGTGCGCCTCCAGTTGTGTTGTGTTAATGGAAAGTTGAGCGTTCCGCGTCTTGTCTGGTCGTGTATGATGAACAAGCAGGGTGAGAGGTGTTCGTTTTGGTTTTGATCGTTCGGGGACGATGGGGTAGGGGGGAGAAGGGAGAGCGGGAGACTTACACTTAATTTATTACCATTTTCTATGGAGTAATTCAGTAGGCATCGCTGCAGCCACATGTGGTATTATTAAGTACCAGTCCTGTTCAATACACAGATTTGGGTGGTATTTATTTTGTTGTTGTTGTTGATTAGCCGCAACATAAATCGTCACCAAGGAACATCCTCTGTTGTCGGATTACTTGCACGTAGTAAATTGTATTGTATTACTTCTTTTTTTTTTTAAACACATTGGATTTTCTTCTCTTTTAAAAAAAAAATTTTTCCTCATGTTTGTTTTTCTTTCCACATTCCATGGAATCGATTTTTTTTTCTGTTTTGATTTTTATTTCAAAATCTTTTTTTATATATAACCCCGATAAATAAGCAACAATACTAAAGATCTGCGATGCCTCACATTGCGTTACCATGGTGATATATATATATAAAGTGCCAAGTGATCAGATTGTGTAACCCAACCTTATTCCTCCACTTCTTTTATGTGTACTGTGTTAGCTTCGTCTGTTGTATTGTATTGTATTCATTGCATTGCGCTGCATTGCGTAGTGTTGTGTTGTGCTGTGTTGTGTTGCGTTTCATTGCATTGCATTGCGTTGTGTTGTGTTGTGCTGTGTTGTGTTGCGTTTTATTGCGCTGCATTGCGTTGTGCTGTGTTGTGCTGTGTTGTGTTGCGTTTTATTGCATTGCATTGCATTGCGTTGTGTTGTGCTGTGAAGCGTTTTATTACATTGCTTTGCATTGTATTGAATTGTGTTGTGCTGCGTTGCGTTGCATTGCATGATATTGTATTGTATTGTATTGTCACAACGGATTTCTGTGTGTGATATTCGGCCTGTGTGTCGCTACAGTGCAGCGCCCTCCCCCCCTATTTTCTTTTCTTTTGTCTTGCAAGTGTGTTTGTTTCCCTATCACAAGTGGAATTTTCTACAGACTTTTTCCAGTGATAACCCTTTTGTAGCCGTTGGTTCTTTTACGTGCGCTAAATGCATGTTATACAAACGGGGACATCAGTTTTTATTGCCTCATCCGAATTACTTAGCGTCCAGTCGACAAAAAAGAAAAAAAGAAATTAATAATTCGTTTTCCTCAATGTGTGTGTGTGTGTGTGTGTGTGTGTGTGTGTGTGTGTGTGTGTGTGTCCATCAATAAAACGACTTAAAAACAAAAGAAAACATCTTTATAAAATAAATAAAAAAGATAAAAGAATTAAATGGTTTTTCCTGTGCGCGTGTGCTGCCCGTGCAGTGGGCCAGAGCCAGCAGTTCGGCTCGTACCCACACCTGACGACCCCGGACACGAAGCGGATGCTGTCCGGGATGGGTGTGAGTGCCGGGGGCATGGACAGCAGCAGCACGGTGGACGACAAGATCAAGGTCAACCTGGAGAACATGGAGCTGTGGAAGAAGTTCCACACCCTGGGCACGGAGATGATCATCACCAAGACTGGCAGGTGAGTGTCCGGGGGGTGGGAGGGAGGGGGGTAGGGGTGGGGGGGGGGGGGGTGGTTGGCAGGTGAGTCACCCTTGCCTTTCTTTTCGTCTCTCTACTCATCGTGTCCATTCCCTCCTGTCTCTGTCTTGGAATGTTGCGCCTCTCTCTCCCTCTCTCTCTCTGTCTGTCTGCCTCTGTCTCTCTCTCTCCTCTGTCTTGGAATGTTGCGTCTCTCTCTCTCTCTCTCTCTGTCTGTCTGCCTCTGTCTCTCTCTCTCTCTCTCTCTCTCTCTCTCTCTCTCCTGTCTTGGAATGTTGCGCCTCTCTCTCTCTGTGTCTGCCTGCCTCTGTCTCTCTCTCTCTCTCTCTCTCTCTCTCTCTGTCTGCCTCTGTCTCTCTCTCTCTCCTGTCTTGGAATGTTGCGCCTCTCTCTCTCTCTCTGTCTGTCTGCCTCTGTCTCTGTCTCTCTCCTCTGTCTTTGAATGTTGCTTTGTGTGTGTGTGTGTGTGTGTGTGTGTGTGTGTGTGTGTGTATATATATATATGTGTGTGTGTGTGTGTGTGTGTGTGTGCGCGCGCGCGCGCGCGCGTGTCTCTCTCTCCTCCTGTGTGTGTGTGTGTGTGTGTGTGTTGTGTGTGTGTGTTGTGTGATTGTTCTCTGTTTCCATCTGCCATTGTTCCTCTCTCTTTCTCCTCTCTCCCGTTCTCGCTTTCATAATTCCATGTTCTCTTTCCTCCCTCCCTCACCTCCCCCTCTCCTTTACCCCTCTTCCCCTTCACACTCCATGTCTGTCTCTCTTTCCATCGTCTTCCATCTCTCTCTCTGTCTTCTGTCTCTCTCCCTCTCTCATCTCTCTATCTTATTTCTCTCTCTGTCTCCCCCTCTTTCTGGTGCATAAACTGTTGTAGTGTTCCCAGCTGGCATTCTTTCGTTCTTCCACCCCCTCTATCTTTCTCTTGCCTTTTCTCTATGTGTCTCTGTCTGTCTCTATGTATACATAAATGTATGTACATGTAGACATATGCATGCATGTGTGTATATGTGCACATATGTATGTGCATAAGGGTGTGTGTATTTGGGGATGTGTGTGTGGGTGGGTGGATGGGTGTGAGTGTGTGACTGTGTTCCCTTTATCATTTTTTAAAATGATGATGATGGTGTGTTGATAATCATTATTTTCATTTGTAGTAGGGGTGGCGGTGGTAATAGTAGTGGTCAGTAGTAGTAGTTGTTGTAATAGTAGTATTTACCATTATTATTGTTGTGTCTTATCGTTATTGTTGTCATGAGGACAAATTGGAAGACTAGGCAATGCCTGAAATCTTTATCCTTGAGTAATAAAGTTTTTGAATCTTAATCATGATTCTCTGCCCCCACCTTTCTCTCTCTCTCTCTCTCTCTCTCTCTCTCTCTGTCTCTCTCTCTCCTGTCTGTCTCTCTCTCTCTCCTCTCCTCTCCCACCTCTCTCTCCATCTCCCCCCTCCCTCCCTCTCTCTCCCAGCCCCTTCTCTTTCCCTGGGTGCATTTCTGTCGTATGGTCCTTCTCTTTCCCTGGGTGCATTTCTGTCGTATGGTCCTTCTCTTTCCCTGGGTGCATTTCTGTCGTATGGTCCTTCTCTTTCCCTGGGTGCATTTCTGTCGTATGGTCCTTCTCTTTCCCTGGGTGCATTTCTGTCGTATGGTCCTTCTCTTTCCCTGGGTGCATTTCTGTCGTATGGTCCTTCTCTTTCCCTGGGTGCATTTCTGTCGTATGGTCCTTCTTCGCATTCTGTCTTTTTGCTGCCCCGTGGTCCAACCCTCCTCCATCGTGTCTGCTTGCATTAGTGTCCCATTGTCTGTCAGTGACTGCGTGTCCGTCTGTCTGTCCGTCCATTTCTCTCAGACTGTCTCACTGTCTGTTTGTCTCTGTCTGTCTCTATTTATCTCCGTCTGTCTCGCTGTCTGTCAGTATCTGTGTTTCTGTCTGTCTCTTTTTATCTCTGTCTGTCTCACTGTCTGTCTGTGTCTGTGTCTCTATCTCTGTCTGTCTCGCTGTCTGTCTGTCTCTGTGTCTCTGTATCTCTCTGTTTCTCTCTGTCTGTCTCGCTGTCTGTCTGTCTCTGTGTCTCTGTATCTCTCTGTTTCTCTCTGTCTGTCTCGCTGTCTGTCTGTCTCTGTGTCTCTGTATCTCTCTGTTTCTCTCTGTCTCGCTGTCTGTCTGTCTCTGTGTCTCTGTATCTCTCTGTTTCTCTCTGTCTCGCTGTCTGTCTGTCTCTGTGTCTCTGTATCTCTATGTTTCTCTCTGTCTGTCTCGCTGTCTGTCTGTCTCTGTGTCTCTGTATCTCTCTGTTTCTCTCTGTCTGTCTCGCTGTCTGTCTGTCTCTGTGTCTCTGTATCTCTATGTTTCTCTCTGTCTGTCTCGCTGTCTGTCTGTCTCTGTGTCTCTGTATCTCTATGTTTCTCTCTGTCTGTCTCGCTGTCTGTCTGTCTCTATCTGTGTCTCTGTTTATCTTCTGTCCTGTGTTTTTGTCTGTCTCTATTTATCTCTGTCTGTCTCTGTGTTTCTGTCTGTCTCGCTGTCTGTATCTCTGTCTGTCTCTGTTTATCTCTGTCTGTCTCGCTGTCTGTCTGTCTCTGTGTCTCTGTCTGTGTCTGTCTCTGTGTCTGTCTGTCTGTCTGTCTTCATTGCTTTGTGTGTTGCGTACGCCAAGGAGTTAATAATCGCGTGTTATGTAGGAGTGGTAAATTATGTGCTCCAAATAAATATCTTTCTCTGAATGCTGGTTTCTTATCCCCCACCCCATCCCATCATCCCTCTTTCTTTGAATGTCTGTCCGTCTGTCTGTCTGTCTGTCTCTTTCCCTTACCCAGCTCTTGTCTCTAACGTTTTATTTTTTGTTTCTACCACTGCTCACCCCAGTCAGTCCTCGGAAAAGCTGTATTTTCACACTGACGGACGTTTTCTCTTTGTGAGCTCTGTGTGTGTGTGTGTGTGTGTGTGTATGTATGTGTGTGTGAGCGCGCGCGCACGCGCGTGTGTGTGCGTGCAGTGCGCGCGTGCGCGTGTGTGTGTTTGCTAGCTAGAATGGACCAGTTTATGCACTGCCTCACCTTGGTTGAAGAAACTAAACTTTTAAGGACAGGAAAAACAAAAGAGAGAAGAAAAAGACAAAGAAATAAAGAAGGGACAATGAAAGATGTCAGCCTGTCGTTGTGTTTACTACTATGCCAGGCGGACTGGGGACTACAAGTGGCACCAGTTGTCTTTCTTTTCTTCTCTTTCTTCCCCTCCACTTTTTGGGTGGTGGTGGTGGTGGTGGTGTGTGTGTGTGTGGAGGGGGGGGTGGGGGTGGAAGGGGTGTGTGTGTGGGTTTCTTTATATGAGCGTTAGGTTGTTGGTGGGTTGGGTTGCGGTGTTTAGTTGCCAGTTGTCAGACTGCCTCTGTCTTGCCCCTTTGTTTATGATCATGTTCATCACGTGGTGCTAGCTTGCCTCTTCCTGTGTGTCGCGCAAACACAGACATAGACAGACAGACAGACAGACACTCCCTCCAACCACCTCACATACAGGGAGAGAGAGAGACAGACACTCCCCCCAACCACCACACATACAGGGAGAGAGATAGACAGACACTTCCCCCAACCACCACACATACATGGAGAGACAGACAGACAGACACTCCCCCCAACCACCACACATACAGGGAGAGACAGACAGACACTCCCCCCAACCACCACACATACAGGGAGAGAGAGACAGACAGACACTTCCCCCAACCACCACACATACAGGGAGAGAGAGACAGACAGACACTTCCCCCAACCACCACACATACAGGGAGAGAGAGAGAGACAGACACTCCCCCCAACCACCACACATACAGGGAGAGAGAGACAGACAGACACTCCCCCCAACCACCACACATACAGGGAGAGAGACAGACACTCCCCCCAACCACCACACATACAGGGAGAGAGAGACAGACAGACACTCCCCCCAACCACCACACATACAGGGAGAGACAGACAGACAGACACTCCCCCCAACCACCACACATACAGGGAGACAGACAGACAGACACTCCCCCCAACCACCACACATACAGGGAGAGAGAGACAGACAGACACTCCCCCCAACCACCACACATACAGGGAGAGAGAGAGACAGACACTCCTCACAACCACCACACATACAGGGAGAGAGAGAGAGACAGACACTCCCCCCAACCACCACACATACAGGGAGAGAGAGAGACAGACACTCCCCCCAACCACCACACATACAGGGAGAGACAGACAGACAGACACTCCCCCCAACCACCACACATACAGGGAGAGAGAGACAGACAGACACTCCCCCCAACCACCACACATACAGGGAGAGAGAGACAGACAGACACTCCCCCCAACCACCACACATACAGGGAGAGACAGACAGACACTCCCCCCAACCACCACACATACAGGGAGAGAGACAGACAGACAGACACTCCCCCCAACCACCACACATACAGGGAGAGACAGACAGACAGACACTCCCCCCAACCACCACACATACAGGGAGAGAGAGACAGACAGACACTCCCCCCAACCACCACACATACAGGGAGACAGACAGACAGACACTCCCCCCAACCACCACACATACAGGGAGAGACAGACACTCCCCCCAACCACCACACATACAGGGAGAGAGAGACAGACAGACACTTCCCCCAACCACCACACATACAGGGAGAGAGAGACAGACAGACAGACACTCCCCCCAACCACCACACATACAGGGAGAGACAGACAGACAGACACTCCCCCCAACCACCACACATACAGGGAGAGAGAGACAGACAGACAGACACTCCCCCCAACCACCACACATACAGGGAGAGAGAGACAGACAGACAGACACTCCCCCCAACCACCACACATACAGGGAGAGAGAGACAGACAGACAGACACTCCCCCCAACCACCACACATACAGGGAGAGACAGACAGACACTCCCCCCAACCACCACACATACAGGGAGAGACAGACAGACAGACACTCCCCCCAACCACCACACATACAGGGAGAGAGAGAGACAGACACTCCCCCCAACCACCACACATACAGGGAGAGAGAGACAGACAGACACTCCCCCCAACCACCACACATACAGGGAGAGAGACAGACAGACACTCCCCCCAACCACCACACATACAGGGAGAGAGAGACAGACACTCCCCCCAACCACCACACATACAGGGAGAGACAGACAGACACTCCCCCCAACCACCACACATACAGGGAGAGAGACAGACAGACACTCCCCCCAACCACCACACATACAGGGAGAGAGAGACAGACACTCCCCCCAACCACCACACATACAGGGAGAGAGAGACAGACACTCCCCCCAACCACCACACATACAGGGAGAGAGACAGACAGACACTCCCCCCAACCACCACACATACAGGGAGAGAGAGACAGACACTCCCCCCAACCACCACACATACAGGGAGAGACAGACAGACACTCCCCCCAACCACCACACATACAGGGAGAGACAGACAGACACTCCCCCCAACCACCACACATACAGGGAGACAGACAGACAGACACTCCCCCCAACCACCACACATACAGGGAGAGAGAGACAGACAGACACTCCCCCCAACCACCACACATACAGGGAGAGACAGACACTCCCCCCAACCACCACACATACAGGGAGAGAGAGACAGACAGACACTCCCCCCAACCACCACACATACAGGGAGAGACAGACACTCCCCCCAACCACCACACATACAGGGAGAGACAGACAGACACTCCCCCCAACCACCACACATACAGGGAGAGAGACAGACACTCCCCCCAACCACCACACATACAGGGAGAGACAGACAGACACTCCCCCCCAACCACCACACATACAGGGAGACAGACAGACAGACACTCCCCCCAACCACCACACATACAGGGAGAGAGAGACAGACAGACACTCCCCCCAACCACCACACATACAGGGAGAGACAGACACTCCCCCCAACCACCACACATACAGGGAGAGAGAGACAGACAGACACTCCCCCCAACCACCACACATACAGGGAGAGACAGACACTCCCCCCAACCACCACACATACAGGGAGAGAGACAGACACTCCCCCCAACCACCACACATACAGGGAGAGACAGACACTCCCCCCAACCACCACACATACAGGGAGAGAGACAGACACTCCCCCCAACCACCACACATACAGGGAGAGACAGACAGACACTCCCCCCAACCACCACACATACAGGGAGACAGACAGACAGACACTCCCCCCAACCACCACACATACAGGGAGAGACAGACACTCCCCCCAACCACCACACATACAGGGAGAGAGAGACAGACAGACACTCCCCCCAACCACCACACATACAGGGAGAGACAGACACTCCCCCCAACCACCACACATACAGGGAGAGACAGACAGACAGACACTCCCCCCAACCACCACACATACAGGGAGAGACAGACAGACAGACACTCCCCCCAACCACCACACATACAGGGAGAGACAGACAGACACTCCCCCCAACCACCACACATACAGGGAGAGACAGACAGACACTCCCCCCAACCACCACACATACAGGGAGAGACAGACAGACAGACACTCCCCCCAACCACCACACATACAGGGAGAGACAGACAGACACTCCCCCCAACCACCACACATACAGGGAGAGACAGACAGACACTCCCCCCAACCACCACACATACAGGGAGAGACAGACAGACACTCCCCCCAACCACCACACATACAGGGAGAGACAGACAGACACTCCCCCCAACCACCACACATACAGGGAGAGAGAGACAGACAGACACTCCCCCCAACCACCACACATACAGGGAGAGAGAGAGAGAGAGACAGACAGACAGACAGACAGACAGACCTTAACTCCCAACCACCCACACACAGAGAGAGACACACACACAGAGACATTCCCAGACCCCACACACATTCAGACAGACAGACAGACAGACACACACACACACACACGCATACACACGCACACACATACACACGCGCGCACACACACACACACACACACACACACACACACACACACACACACACACGGAGCTGTTGCTGTTCGTTTACTACTACAACTAGTGCTGCTACTACTACTAATATTCCTGCGAGTATGGCCTAAGGACGTCGCTTTTTCACAGAGTGCTGGAGTTTTGTTGAATGGCAATGAAAAAGGAGGCTGGTATTGGCAAGGTTGCAGCGGAGATCAATGAAGCGAGACGGGGTGGGGGTGGGTAGAATGGGGGATGTAGGACTTCGGTGGGGCGGGGAGTTGGGGGCCGGGGCGGAGGAAAAGTGGGAAAATAGTGCTTAACTGATTGATTTTATACTTGTCATTTACTTTTATATCATGTTACGTTATTCAAAAAATATTTATTTATTTATTCCTTTTTTGAATCTCACACACACACACACACACTCTCTCTCTCTCTCTCTTTCTCTCTCTCTCTCTCACACTCACACGCGCGCACACACACACACACATACGCATACACAGAGAGATAGATAGAGGGGACTATAATAATGTGTAGTGAGAGGGAGGGGTGTTGTGGAGGGGAAGGTGGGAGGGGATGGATGGAATGGGAACGAGTTGTGGGTGAGTACAAAAAACAAAACAAAACAAAACAAAAAGAAATCAAAAGCAGCCTTCGTTTAATTCTCTCCTCCTTCACCCTAGCCTCCCCCCCCCCCCCTCCCCCCCCGTGCCCCCGTTTCCTCAAGAAAACAGGTACCAGCGCAGACCAGACAGAATACATCGCCTTTTAGTCACGGCAACGTGTCCCGGCGCGCTTTTCTTGTGGGCGTCCCTTGAGGTTCGAGTTTCCCCTTCCGCCATAAAGCAGGCCACTGGAGACAGGGGCCCGACAGTTTAGTGTCGCTACCCGGACTCGCCTGCCCACCCTACACCCGCTTCTCGCTGTCAGACACCCCACTGGGTGGTCCCCCCTCCCCTCCCCTACCCACATCCACCCGCCACTGGCAGGCTTGTAATACCCCGATTTCCCTACCCTCCTCCATCCTCCTCTAGATATCTTCTTCTTCTTCCTGAATATACACCCCTGTGAAGAGTCCCTGAGGCGCCGCACTGAAAACACTGTTGGCCAGATTCCTTCAGGTCTTGTCGGTAGTGTGTCACACAGCCTGGGGGGCTCTTGAAATGCTTTTCCCCCGTGCCCAGACTGCAGTGTTGTCAGCCTTTCGTTTTCTTTTTTGTTTCTTCCCCCGTCTCTCCCTCCATTTCCCTCCCTCAGCAGTTTCTTGGAGAATTGTTTGAACAAGGACAATCGATCCTGGCCATACCAACATAGTTTTCTTTTTCTTTAATTTTTTTAAACCTTAACTAATGTCAGCAGATCTTCGTATGAGATCCAGTGTGCCGCTTGATGGTTTGCCGCAGTTGTTCATTGTGATATAATACGATCAGTGTTTAGTATCTGGCGATAACACCTCATCTCCATGGCTTGGATGATTCTTTCCAAATCGCCTGTGAGGGTCCATGTGCACAGGAAGATGGGATATACCAGTGCATGCAGAGTCTGATCTTGTGTTTCATGGAGATGTTGGTGTCTTTCCATATAGGCTTCAGTCTGGACAGTGCTGATGTTGTCTTTGCTACTCAGGATAGGATTTTTTGTCTGGATCGCTCCTGTATATGGGATGCCAAGTGGAAAGGATTCACCTGATATCTTTATATATTATACAGTGATGGTCTCCATGTTGTTTACTTGTCTATGTTGTGATAATGCACCTGGCCAATCTCCATGTTGTTTACTTGTCTATGTTGTGATAATGCACCTGGCCAAATTTCTCAGTTTGAGATACTATTGTTATTCTTATCTTATCTACCATCCGAAGCTGGGAAAGGCGGCGACTTGGGGGGGTTGGGGGGGGGGGGGAGCGATTCGCCTGTTCTTTGAGGGCGCGTGCTACCCTTGAGAGTGTGACTGTTTGACCTGCTTCACCTACCCGCCATTCCCGTTTCCTCTCTCTCTCTCTCTCTCCACCTCCCTCCCCTCCTCTCTCTCTCTCTCTCCACCTCCCTCCCCTCCTCTCTCTCTCTCTCTCTCCACCTCCCTCCCCTCCTCTCTCTCTTTCTGCGCGCTGTGGAGTGGTTTTTGGTACCATTCATTCAGTGTGTTATTTGTTACATCAAAAGCAAACGTTGTCTTTTCATGAATATTGGTAAAACTGGGAATCACCAAAATGAGCGCTAGGCGAATTCATCCGATTCGGGGATGAGCAAACCAGTGGAACTGCACTGTCAATATTTGGACTTGAACCCCCACCCCACCCCACTCCCACCCCAAAAAACTACTGAAGCGTGACGCGATGCGGACAAGCGGGCAATACGACAGGAAGGTGTGAGATGGTGGTCGGTGTGGGTTTGAAGCTCCTGGTGTTCCCGTCCACTGACCATAACTCCCTTCAGCAGCCCCCAGTTGGGGACAGACGGACAATACCAACACAAAAGCCGGGCACCACCCACACTCCTCTTACTCCTCAGCCATTGTCTCTTACCTGGACTCCTCTCCTCCCGCATCCCGGGTCAAGGGGGAGCAACAATGGGGGATGGCTGATCCCCAAAGGTGACTCCTTGATGAAAGCTGGGGCCGTGATTATTAAGGCTCTTCCACACGGGGTTGGGTTGGTGGGCCACTGGTGTTAGTTGACTGTGTCAAGGTTGTGCGAGCCTTTGATTTTGAAGGGGCGGCGCGGGGTAGTTGTGAAGATTCATCTCCTGGCCGCCAGCTGATTGACTGTGGCTGTGCTCTATGGGAATTCTGCTTCTCTCGCCCAGGCGAGAACTGCTTGCGGGGCACGAGAGGTGATGGGTCTGGTGTGTTCCCTACCATGCTGCTGCTGTCTCTGAAGATGTTGTGAACACTGCTGAGGCTCGCTCACTTCGTGCACAAACGGCTTTTCTGGCACTTCTGCACGAAGTCTTTGTTCTCAGTGTTATGTTGGATGTTTGTTTGCCTTTGCGTTCATCCTAATTCTGGATCAAAGCAGAAGCGGTGTGTCTGGGTTCCGTGTTGGTGCGTGTTGTTCTTTGGGGGTGACGAACAAACCATGTTTTCTTTCTCCGTTTTTGTGGAGTAAATGAAGGAATTACTACGCAGTAGCTTTTGGGAGTGAGTGAGTGATGGGGAGAGAGAGAGAGAGAGAGAAGGGGAGAGAGACAGAGAGAACGAAAGACAAATACGAAGAAAAGATAGGCGTATAAAAATTATAAAAAAGGAAGAAAAAAGTTTGATATGAAAGTAGAGCGGGGAGAGGGAGCTAATAAAAAAAAGTATATGAAATCTAGGAAAAGAAACTATACCAAACCAAATCTAACCAATCAAAATGAAACTCAAAAGCATCTATTTGGAAAAGAAGAAAAAAAGAAAAACGATATTAGGGTGTGTGTCCGGATGGTTAGAAATTCGCGGATGAAATGGAGTAAATTTTACATTACAGATGGATAGAAAAGAAAACTACACATTTTTTTTTAGATGAGGTGGTCGAAAATGGCATGATACATTTTAAAAAATAGGAAAAAGTCAACAGCAACGAAAGTTGTTTTCCTGAAATTAAGTGGCAGTCCGTAGAGTTAACAATGCACTTTTAAACATTGTTTTTTTTTATAAATATATTAATTTCTTCATGAAAAATATTTATTTATTTGTGTAATTGTTTACTTATTTTTTTCTTCTTGCTTGTATTACCAACTCGTTCCTTGAACATTCTCTTTGAGAATATTATCCACCACAACCGACATGTGTTTTCCCCCAAGAGAATCCGATATATGACAGACTTACTGTTCAAACATTATTGTTTTATTTATTTATTTATTTATTTATTTATTTATTTATTATAATGAATCTTTTTAAATTTCATTTCAAACATCGAAAACAAACACTGACACACGACCAGAAAAAAAAGGATAAACATCATTATTACCTTACACGGAGTATACCATTCAATATCCATACAAATACATACAAACCCACACACATGCACACATACGTACATACGTACACATATAAACACATACACACACTGCCACAAGCACACAAATCCACAGACATGCACACAAACATATCGGCACCTGTATACACGTACCTTCATCCACAGATGTCTGCATGTAATGTATACACGTCATAGAACACAGCACCCATACCTCATAGCATGTTCAAATAATCAATGCTGCCCTTTTGTTTGTTTGTTTTTTTGTTTGTTTGTTGTTGTTTTTTTGTTATCCTTCTGTATTCCACTCATGTCCCTAGAAATACTATGCAGCGATATGTATAAATTGAACGAGTGATAAGTGATATAATCAGATTTGTTCCTCCTTTCTTCAGTCCCCACTTGTCCCAGCCAATATTGTCAATATTCATTGGAAAGAAAAAAAATGAAAGAAAGGAAAAGAATGCATGTATAAGAAGAAAGTGCATTGATTTTAACATAATCTTTTAAACGTTCATCAAATGCTTGTATGGAAACCAGTTTATCGAGAATGTATTAAAAGACGTATTCACAAGTGAAATATGTTTTTCAGTTTCATATACACGTTTCAGATATTTTCTGAAATGATTAAGCTGTGGAATTGTGTTACTGACTTTGCATTTGTAGATAAAGAATTTGGCATGGACTATAATCATGTCAAGAGTTCCATCAGACCTGACTTCGCTATGTCCAAATATAATGATTCTTTCATTGAATTTTAAGAATTTTGCATTTTCAGAATTATCATTGATATGTCTTTCAAGCGCATTCCAGAACACATGTGTAAATTCGCATTCCCAGAATATATGGTATATATTTTCACGATCTTTTCTACAAAAAGTACAACTATCTTCACTAACTATGCCCATATGTTTCAACACAGTATTAGTTGCTAATATTCTATGTATAATTCTAATTTGAAACCACTGAAGTTTGATT
>NC_134887.1:42611512-42644012 GCF_041734735.1 Babylonia areolata | reverse complement strand
TGATCTCCCTTGCCTTGTTCTGACAGGTCTTTATTGTTGAGAGAAGAAAAAGAAAAGTTAAAATGGCAGTAATACTGCACCTTCGATAACCATACGTTGAAATAATATGTATTTGTTTATTTTGCCAATTTAATATTCTGTGCGCTTCCCCACCCACGCACCCCATCCCCAACCCCCGAAAACGGAATGCGACTGCCTACGTGATGGGTTAAAGTATCACCAATGAAATGAAAAAGAAAAAAAAAAGAAAAAAAAAGACCGTACTCCTAAAAGCTCACACGTTGATTCCAGTGTACGTGGGCATTGCAGCCCAGGACGAGACACACACACAAAGAAGAAATTCCAGACACAGATGAACTCATTGACTGGTGTCTGTTCACACGTATGAACGAGCGAACATGGGAATTTTACAGTTTATGCGAAAGGAAACGAGGTTAGCTTCATCGATTCTTTTACATCGCTGTGTAGAAAAAGTCCCCTGCCACACTTCACTTCACCACAGCGCGTAAATCACACTTCACCCGTTGATTATCGTATTCGAAGACATCGTCATTATTATTGTTGTTATGGTTGTTGGCACAACTATTGTTCTTGTCATCATCATCATCCTTGTTAACAACCATCTTAAAAATCATCAGTGTTACTAGCAGTACTACTCGTTCTGTAGTAGTAGTATATTTTGTTACTGCTGTTGACATCATCATCACCCCTGCTATTATTACTATTATTATTATTATTGTTGTTTGACCCATATTGACACAGTGACTGACTGCCGAATGCCGAAGGTGTCTGTGTGTCTCCCCCCCCCCCCCCCCCCCCCCCCCCCCCCCCACACACACACACACACAGACACGCACTCCACTCCACGCCGTTTGACAAAAAAAGCCAGAAGCGGAGGGTTGGTTGGTAGCGGGGAAGATGACGCTAAATAATTGATGGAGAGAGTCTGGGTCGCTTCTTCCTCCCACCCCCCTCCTTTTTTTATTGGCTTATACAGTGTCGCCACCTGTTGGTGTCCACCAGAGAACTTTTACACACACACGCCACATTACCTCCCCCTTCCCACTCGGCTGCCCTTGCTACGCTTGTTTGTCTCCCTTTGCGTGGAAGCTTTCCCCCACACCCCCAGTACACACCCGGTTGTCGCCAACACTGCGATCATGTGGTCTTTAGTTTTGACAGGGGGTCGACCGGTCGAAAGTCTTTGAGTGAGGATGAAATTTAGTTGCGTTATTGAGTTGAATTGATTTGAAGTATGGAGACAGTCGTGAAAGATGTTCAAGCGTTTCTGTCACAGTTTGAATTCACTACCACCAAGCCCGGTGCGTTGAGAAGGCGTGGCTGTCATGATAATCAAATGTCGTGACTGTCATGATAATCAAATGTCGTGACTGTCATGATAATCAAATGTCGTGGCTGTCCAGTCACACATAGGATTTAGCATGGTTGCCCACCTCTTTCACTGAGGAAAACCTTCTGTCTTCCTTCAGTAACTATGATAATTTATCAAGAAAATAATAATGATAATAATAACAACAACAACAACAGCATAATAATAATAATAATAATAATAATAATACGATGATGATGATGATGATGATGATGATAATATTGATAATTAGAAGAAGAAGAAGAATATATAATACATGGTAGTCCGATGCTTTGAATGTTGGTTTAAAGTGCCGAGAAAGGAGAGATCAGATGCGTTGTTGTGTGCAACATGAATGATGAGCGTTGCCGCTAAGCGAAGGGACATAACTCTTTTCTACTAACTTTTGTCAAACAATACTTCAAACATACATACCAGTACGAAACACAGAACAATAACAATGTCATTATTATTGTTGTTGCTGTTGTTGTTGTTTTAAATCACTGCCAGTGACTCCAGCAACACAGCCAGATATCTTAAACCCTTGCAAAAGTTCCCATCGGCACAAACGATTTGATTTGCATAATTGCAAACGTTTTCCGAACTTGTTCGGGTCTGTGAGATATCTGTTGGTTTGTTGCACCCACACGTTTTGACCATTTTCTTGGCGGCTTCCATCAGACTTTGGCTGCGTCCTGTGGGAAGACAAAAGAGAGTTCCAGATCGTATTTATTTATTACTTTTTTTTCCTACAATGCTGGTACTTCAACGGTTAGTGTCATACAAATATGCCTACTACGTCACACGTCACATATGTTACATGTTGTGGCTACAGGCTGTCAGATCTGGAACTCCATTATAGCAACAAGATGTCACAGCGATTGGATTTTCCTTGACGCCCCTTGCACGGGAAGCACAGCTGCTAAACCACCCGAAGACCACTGATGGAGAGAGTGAGACATAGTGGTAGTGGGTGAGATACGGGTGATCACATAAAATGGATGGGAATCCCCGGTACCACCCAGTCTTTTTAAACGGTATTCCAGAAGCTTGCCTCTGGACACCCCCAGCTTGCATCAGACAGTGAGGGTTTGATGAGGCCAAGTGGCATCGTTTCTCTTGTGGGCCTTGACAGTGATCTGTTGACCCGCCCCTCCCCCTCTGCCCTTTCTTCCCCCCACCTGCCCTCTGTCCGGAACAGTTTGCAACCCAGGGGCAGGTAACTGAAGAGTGTTGTCAGCGGATGGAGGAGGGAGGGGAGGGGGACAGAACTGTGGACAGGTGGAAGTGACCAGCAAGTCAACACCCTTACTCCTCACCCCGACCTCTACCCCTTTCTCACCCTCCCTCCCTCCCTACCTGCGCATCTGCGCACTGGTCAGCAGCTAGTGGGGTCAGTTTTAATGACGCAGTGGCGTGCTCCGTTTTAACGACCTGTTATTGGCTTACGCCCTTTAAAAGGTCATGTTGTTCAGCGCTTGAGTCTATCTTCGGTCATTAGTTTTTTCCACCTGCTTGCTTTATTCACAGCACACGGGTGTCGCGACAGACAAACTCTTTGGCAGTGTAGGGGATTAAATACCGTCTCCGATAAACCAGACCTCTGACACTGGCTATCAAAAGATCGAGTGTAGGGCAAAAGGCTCACTGGACAAAATTGCTCACAAGAGCAAATGCTCTCCTTGTCCAGCATGCATTTAGCGCAGGTGAAAGAACTCACAACAACAAAAAGGATGTCCCTGATAAAATCCGTAGAAAAATCCACTTTCCCAAAGCATTTTGCAGACAGAAAAGAAAAAGTGTATGGCGCTTAACTGTGGCCACGCGCTCTCCCCGTGAAGAAAAGACAGAATTTCACACAAAGAAATGTGCCGTGACAAAAAGTATAACATACCATACCATACCATACCATCAGTTTCAGTATCTCAAGGGGACATCACAGTGTTTGAACAAATCCAAATATGCGCTGCACATTTACCAAGCAGATGCCTGACCAGCAGCGTAACCTAACGCGCTTGGTCAGGCCATACCATACCATATCATACCACACCATACCATACCATACCATACCATAAAAAGACGATTTGTTAAAAAAAACAAAATCCCCAGTGATTTCAGTGGAACGTGGACAAAACTAGGGCGCAACGAGAAGCAAACGCGTTATGGGGGTTAAAGGCCAAACGGGTACCTCACCAGGGATACACGACAATTACACGGCAGGGGAAGTAAAGGGTGGAGACAGAGAGAGACAGAGAGAGAGGGTGGAGACAGAGAGAGACAGAGAGAGAGGGGGGCGAAGTGTGTAGCGTGGGGTGGTGAGGGGTGTAACCAAAGTTCAAAAAAGGGGGCGGGGAAAGCGCGGGGGGGGGGGGGGGGGCGGAGGGGGGGAGGGGCTGCACGCTTGATGAGGGAGACAAGTGGGAGGGGCGGGGGGCGGGCGTGGACATCTGTTGGGACAACAAGCGTTCTGACCCGTGCACGTGTCAAGACTCCCGGGCGAGCAGCACGTGGCTGAGTTTGTTGACTGTCCTGCCTGGGTAAATTACCGCTTTGTGTTGTCAGCTTGTATGTATTATATTGTACTGTATTACTGTTTGTCACAACACGTTTCTCTCTGTGAAATTCGGGCTGCTCTTCCTGGGGGAGATCTTTTCGCCACAGTGCAGCGCCAGTCACTATTTTTCTGTTTTTCTGTCTGTAAGTGTATTTGTTTTTAAATATCGAAGTTAATATTTCTACAAAGTTTTTCCCACCCATGTTTTTTTTTTTTGTTCTGTCTGTAAGTGTATTTGTTTTTTTAAGTATCAAAGTGGACTTTTCTACATACTTTTCTAAGTTACAATCCTTTTGTTGCCTTGGGTTCTTTTGCATACGCTAAATGCATATGCTGCTCGCAGGGCCTCAAATTATCATCGTCTCATCCGTATAAGACTAGCAACAAGACCACCACACAAGGTCAAGTGGAGGGGGATGGGGGTGTGTGTAAAAATCCCGATCCGTGTAGCATAGGGGATTCGAACCCTTGGGCTCTCGCCTCCTTGTCGGCCCCATTACCATTTGTCCACCGCTTCACCGTGTTGAAGCTAACGAGCAGCACGTGCAGGGGATGTGTTGTGTCCCGCCTGGTGAATCAGCGCTGTGTTCTGTGCTGGGCGCGTCATGGCCCTGCTCCAGTAACGGTACATGTCAGAGAGGGATGGTGCTGCCACTTTCTCCGTTTTCTTCCGGATGAGACGATAAATTCATCGAGGCCACTGGTGCAGCTATGGCGCATAGCGTGTTCCTATACGAATCCCCACGACTATAAAGGGGATTTCCCTGGCAAAGTTCTGTGGAAAACATGTAGTTTGATAGTAAAGCAAATACACTAGCAGACAGAGAAAAAAGGGTGGTGTTGCATTTTAGCGACGCGCGATATCCTCGGGGAAGAGCAACCCCGAATTTCACACAGAAAATGGCGGCCGCCGCTCTTCCTCTGTCCTCTGGTCCCGACGCTTTGATTGAACTCCCCTTTGTCGCTTCGTCAAATACCTTTACTCCGTTCTTTCAAGTCTTGTCTCAAAACACACCTCTTTCGCTTCGTCACTTCCTTTTACTCCGTTCTTTCAAGTCTTGTCTCAAAACACACCTCTTTCGCTTCGTCACTTCCTTTTACTCATCTCTTTCAAGTCTAGTCTGAAAACACACCTCTTTCGCTTCGTCACTTCCTTTTACTCCGTTCTTTCAAGTCTTGTCTCAAAACACACCTCTTTCGCTTCGTCACTTCCTTTTACTCATCTCTTTCAAGTCTAGTCTGAAAACACAGCTCCTTCCAAAGTAACACTCCCCTGTCTCCCTCTTTCCGGTGTACAGTTTTTCCAGCTGTCTGTTCACGTCTGTGTCTTAGTATTTTCTTTCATCGCTCTGAACGACTTTGGCGTGCGTGTGAATGGCTGGTGTGAAAGATTTGATTTGGATTTGTCTCCGTACAAGATTCAGCGCTGTATATATATATATATATATATATATATATATATATATATATATATATATATATAAACTTTGATCGTCGTCATCATGTTCTTGTACTTGTTCTTGTCCTTCTCCTCCTCTTCTCACCCTCGTCTTCGTCTTCGTCCTCCTTTTTCTGCGCGTCCTTCTTCTGCTCCTCTTCATCCTTAATCCTCTTCATCCTTAATCCTCTTCATCCTTAATCCTCTTCATCCTTAATCCTCTTCGTTCTTCTTCTTCGGAGCTGACCCGTTGCTATCATTATTAGTATCATTATTATCATGATCATTGTTGTCGTTGTTGATGTTGTTATTATTTTTATTATCATCATTATTGTTGTTATTATTATTACTATTATCATCATCATCATCAGTAGTAATTGTAGTGGTAGTAGTGGTAGTAGTTGTATCATCTCCATCACCACCACCGCCGCCGTCGTCATCACCATCATCATCACCATCATCATTGTTACCACCATCATCACCACCATCATACTGGCGCGTGTGTGTGTGTGTGTGTGTGTGTGTGTGTGTGTGTATTTATATGTGTTATATCTGTGTGTACATAAAATGATTAACGTGTGTGTGTGTGGGTGTGTGGTACAGACGGATGTTCCCGACCATGAAGGTGTCGGTGGACGGCCTGGACCCCCACGCCAAATACATCCTGCTGGTGGACGTGGTGCCGCTGGACGACTGTCGCTACAAGTACCACAACTCCGAGTGGGTGGTGACGGGCAAGGCCGAGCCCCACATGCCGGGTAGGCTCTACATCCACCCGGACTCGCCCGCCTCGGGTAGCCACTGGATGAAGCAGCCCGTCACCTTCCAGAAGCTGAAGCTGACCAACAACAACCTGGACCAGAGCGGACACGTGAGTTTGTTTGTTGTTGATGTGTGTGTGTGGGGGGGGGGGGGGGGGGGAGGGGGTTGTGTGTGAGTTTTTGTTTTGTTTTTTGTTGGGTTTGTGTGTGTGTGCGTGTGCGTGCGTGCGTGCGTGTGTGTGTGTGTGTGTGTGTATGTGTGTGTGTGTGTGAATTTCAGTTGTGGGGTCGTACTTGGGGTCGTTTGATGGTCCTTTCTGTTGTTGTTCCAGTGATGACGATGAAGATGATTATGATTGTTGTTGTCGTTGTTGTTCCAGTGATGACGATGAAGATGATTATGATTGTTGTTGTCGTTGTTGTTCCAGTGATGACGATGATTGTGATTATGATTGTTGTTGTCGTTGTTGTTCCAGTGATGACGATGATGATGATTATGATTGTTGTTGTCGGTGTTGTTCCAGTGATGACGATGATTGTGATTATGATTGTTGTTGTCGTTGTTGTTCCAGTGATGACGATGATGATGATTATGATTGTTGTTGTCGTTGTTGTTCCAGTGATGACGATGATGATGATTATGAATGTTGTTGTCGTTGTTGTTCCAGTGATGACGATGATGATGATTATGATTGTTGTTGTCGTTGTAGTTGTTGCTGTTGTTACTGTTGTTAGCAGTATTATAAGTGACATTAGTAATCATAAATTGTTATGAGTACGGCAAATTGTAGTCATAGTTATGCTCCTGTTATTTCGACGACGACGACGATGATGATGATGATGACGATGATGATGACGATGATGATGTGGAGCTGCGGCCCAGTGGTAACACGACCGACAAGGAAGCTAGTGTCCACGGGTTCGAATCCCATATACAGACCGGAATTTTTTACTCCACCAGCCCCTCCCCCCTCCACCAGCCCTTCGTTAGACCTTGAGTGGTGGTCTGGGTGGCGATCTAAGTCCTCTGACTGTTACCTTTTGAAAATTCCTCGTGTCAATACAAGAACCTATGGTGAACGTTCTTTCTTCTTTGCTGCTCCTGGAACGACCTTCCCCATCATATCCTTGCATCTGATTCTATTTCTGCTTTACGCTTTTCACTAAAATCTTTTTAAAACCTATCTTTTAGCACTCTCAGCTTCCTTGTTCTCCAACACCACCCATGTCAGCTCACTTTGGATGTATGTAGAGTGGGAGGGGGAGAGTGTGTGTGGGGGGAAGGGGTTTTTGAGAAAGAGTGGTCATGAACGTTTTATGTAACTTGTAATACTTTTCTTTCATGTAAAGCGCCCTGAGCTCTTAGAGAGAAAGGGCGCTACATAAATGTATATTATTATTATTATTATTATTATAAACCAGGTCCCGTATGCAACATGAACTTAGCGCACGTACAAGAATCCTTGCAACAAAACCGAGGTCCCTAGCGAAATTCTGCTGAAAAGTCCACTCCGATGGAAAAAGAAATACACTTGTTGACAGAAAAATAACGTGGGTATGGCACTGCACTGTGACAACGAGCTCACAGCTTGGGAGAGCAGCCCGAATTTCACACACAGAAATGTGTTGTGGTAAAAAGTAATTCAGTTTAAAACACTTCTTCTTTGTATTAGGTGTTGCTGTTGTGTTGTCATTTTTATTATTACTAGTATTCATCGTGTTACTAGGATGATTAGAAGTGAAAGCAGTATTTCTGTATTTTACTGTTAAATCATTTCTTCTTCAACTACTTCATCATCATCTCCTAACTTCTTTATCTGTTTCTTCTTCCCTTTCATCCTCGTTGACTCACTTGTGTAAACAAAGTGAGTCTATGTTTTAACCCGGTGTTCGGTTGTCTGTGTGTGAGTGTGTGTGTGTGTGTGCGTGTGTCCGTGGTAAACTTTAACATTGACATTTTCTCTGCAAATACTTTGCCAGTTGACACCAAATTTGGCATAAAAATAGGAAAAATTCAGTTCTTTCCAATCATCTTGTTTAAAACAATATTGCACCTCTGGGATGGGCACAAAAAAAAAATAAAAAAGAAGCCTAATTATATGAAAACTGCATTTACTGTTATATTTATATTTTTTTGTATTCTCTAAACTTGGCACTTTGACCTCTTATTCTGACACAACAACAAGAGGAGTCATTATTATCATTTTTTTTGTTCAAACAGGAACTTCTTTTGCTAAGCATGGAATTTTTATTTATTTTGCAAACGTTTTGGTACAGATAGTAAAAAAGGGAAATTACTCTGTAATTAATGCTAGGGGACTTAATTTATCACAAGTGAGTCTTGAAGGCCTTGCCTCTCTTGTTTTCTCTTGGTAATTGCAATTGTTTTTAATACATGTTTTTATGATGATGATATAATAATAATAATAATAGCAACAATATTCTTCTTCTCATTTTTGACTCACTTGTGTAAACAAAGTGAGTCTACGTTTTAACCCGGTGTTCAGTTGTCTGTGTCTGTGTGTCCGTGGTAAACTTTAACATTGACATTTTCTCTGCAAATACTTTGTCAGTTGACACCGAATTAGGCATAAAAATAGGAAAAATTCAGTTCTTTCCAGTCATCTTGTTTAAAACAATATTGCACCTCTGGGATGGGCACACACAAAAAATGAAGCCTAATTATATGCAAACTACATTTACTGTTGTATTCATATTTTTTGTATTCTCTAAACTTGGCACTTTAATCTGATATTCTGACCCAACAACAAGAGCAGTCATTATTATCATTTTTTGTTCAAACAGGAACTTCTTTTGCTAAGCATGGAAGGTTTATTTATTTTGCAAACGTTTTGGTGCAGATAGTAAAAAAGGGAAATTACTCTGTAATTAATTCTAGGGGACTTAATTTGCTTTAAACTGATCTTTCTCATCTTAAACATTAAATTTTGAAATTATACTCAATACATAAAAAGCTTGGATTTTTTTTTAAAGTGTATCACAAGTGAGTCTTGAAGGCCTTGCCTCTCTTATTATTATTATCATCATCATTCTGTTCTTCCTGAAAACATACGCAATCGCATTACACGCACACAGATACACACACACACACACACACACACACACACACACACACACACACACACACACACACACACACACACACCATGGGGGGCGGGGGGTGGGGGGGCATAAACATGACTGCCTGTGGTAACAAGCGAAATGGATTTGTAAGTGAGGCGAAACAAATGCTTGTCGACACATTTACGCATTCATGCATAAACAAAACAAACATTTTTATGTTGCACATGGAATATAGAATAAGTTGTACAAAGAACAACCCCCCCCCCCCCCCTCCACCCCATTTTTTTCTTTCTTGTTTTTTCTTTTACAAATTTAAGCCTTTGTCAACATACCCATCCCCCCTCTGTCTGTCGACCTTTCTGCACATTAATTTGTCCGTCTGTCCACTCTCTCCCTCGCTAACACACAAATGCACACACAAACGCACGCGAGAGAGAGAGAGCGCGCGCACACACACACACACACACACACACACACACACACACACACACACACACACACACACACACACACACACGTTCGTCTCCCTCCTCCCCACTCACACTCATACTCACGTACACATATATATATATACCTACGAGGTTCCTAGATCATCTAACCCCCCCCCTCAACCCCCATCTTCCACTGCCGCACACCCCACCCCCTATCTGTCTACTCTTTCTCTTTCTCTCTTTCTTCCCCCTACCTCTCCCCACCCCTCACTCTCTCTCTCTGTCTACTCTCCCTCTCTTCCCTCCCCATCCCCCACCGCTCGATCGATCTCTCTCTGTCTCTCTGACTGTCTGTCTGTCTGTCTCTCTTTCTCTCTGTGTGTCTCCCTCTGTCTCTCAGTCTACTCTCTCTCTCTCGCTCTTTCTCTCTCCCCCTCCCCACCCCCACCCACACCCCTCACTCTTTCTCCGTCTCCATAAGAACCGTTGAGCGTTTGGGAAGCGGAGGGGAGGAATGAGCTGTCAGGGGGTTGCCATGGAGACTGATGACCTTGACAGAGGGTGGAGGCAGGTCGGGCAGGGTGTGGGGGTCCTCGGGGGGCCGGCCAGTCACGTCAGCCGCTAAAGGGTCACCTCCTCGCCTGAGAAACACCCACAGCTTTTCGTCTTTTTCTTTCTCACTTAGCTGTGTCGCCAGTCCCGGCCGTACCCCCCACCCATCCCCTGCACCCTCCAAAATCCCCTTTCCAAATCGTTTGTTTGTTAGTTCAGTTCAGTGGTGGTGGTGGTGGTTGTCAGTGGATAGTTTGTTTCGCCAGTTAAGTTCAGTGGTTGTAGTTATGGCTTTAAGTGGCTAGTTTGTTCGTTTCAGTTCAGTGGTGGTGGTGGTGGTGGTGGTGGTGGTGGTTATGGCTGTCAGTGGATAGTTTGTTTCGTCAGTTAAGTTCAAAGGTGGTGGTGGTGGTTGTCAGTGGATAGTTTGTTCAGTTCAGTTCAGTGGTTGTAGTTATGGTTTTAGGTGGCTAGTTTGTTCGTTTCAGTTCAGTGGTGGTGGTGGTGGTTATCGATGGACTTTGTTTTCAATTTGCAGAGTTATTTAGTGGTGCTGGTTTTCATTTCTGTGCCATTCTTGTCCTTGTCAAGTCTAATATCATCATCCTAGATGAACAGACTTTAAATGAATAAAGAACCATTGTTGTACTTGTCAAGTCTAACATCATCATCCTGGATGAACAGACTTTAAATGAATAAAGAACCATTGTTATCCTTGTCAAGTCTAACATCATCATCCTAGATGAACAGACTTTAAATGAATAAAGAACCATTGTTATCCTTGTCAAGTCTAACATCATCATCCTAGATGAACAGACTTTTAATGAATAAAGAACCATTGTTGTACTTGTCAAGTCTAACATCATCATCCTGGATGAACAGACTTTTAATGAATAAAGAACCATTGTTGTCCTTGTCAAGTCTAACATCATCATCCTAGATGAACAGACTTTTAATGAATAAAGAACCATTGTTGTACTTGTCAAGTCTAACATCATCATCCTGGATGAACAGACTTTTAATGAATAAAGAACCATTGTTGTACTTGTCAAGTCTAACATCATCATCCTAGATGAACAGACTTTTAATGAATAAAGAACCATTCTCGTCCGTACCCCACCAAACCTCTCCCTAAACCTTTAGATTGTCCGTTTAGTTCATTTCATTGGTGGGGGTTATCGATGGTTTATGTTTTGCTTTGTGGCGTTATTCAGTGAAGCCGGTTTTTGTGTCTGTGCCATTCCCATCACCCCCACCCCCGCAAAAAACAACCCCCTCCCCTCCCAAAAAACATCCCCAACCCTTTAGTTTGTAAGTTTTAGGTCGGTTCAGTTGTGGCGATGGCTATGGTTATCAGTGGTTAGTTTGTTCGTTCAGTTCAGTTCAGTAGTGGTTGTGGTGGTTATCGATGGTTTTTGTTTTATTTTGTGAATTTATTTATCAGTGATGGTTTTCGTTTCTGTGCCATTCCCGTCCGTACCCCCCCCCCCCCCCCCCCCCCACCCCCCCTCCAAAACTGCTCCCCAAACCAGCAGCGTCTCAGCCTGTAGCGGTACACAAAAATCACCTCAGTTGGATTCTGACTGATGCGAAGACGTTTTCATGTCAGACAGAGATTGGTCGTGCCTTCGTTTGACTTTTTATTTTATTTTAAATGCTCTCTCTCTCTCTCTCTCTCTCTCTCTCTCTCTCTCTCTCTCTCTCTCTCTCTCTGTATGTGTGTGTGTGTGTGTGTCTGTCTGTCTCTGTCTGTCTGTCTGACTCTCTCTCTCTCTGTTATTTTAATTCTCTAATTTTTAATATGTCATTTTATAACTACTTCTGTTTCGTTTCTTCTATCTCTCTCTCTCTCTCTCTTTGTTTCTGTGTCTTTCTTTCTTTGTCCTTTCTTCATTTTTTTACATCCTCCATACCCCCCCTCCCTCTCTCTCTCATTTTGTATTTCTTTTTCTTCCATTTCTTTTTTTTTTCTTTTTGGTTCCTTCTTTCTGTCCCCTTCCACCCCCACCCCCAGTCCCCGTTCCTTGACCCTTCTACCTCCCTTTCCACTTTATTACCAACCCCCCAACCCTCCAACCCCTCAACCCCCTTACCTCTCTTACCTTCACCCTTCCCCCGCCCTCCGTTCCCAGGGGACTGAGAAGCGTGCAAAAATGGCTTGAAGTCTAGAAAGGTGGGAGGGGCTTGACACCTTGGAGTGCCAAAATCACTTGGGTCCTGGACAGACAGGAAGAAAGGGGGTGGAAAAAAAACAACAAAGCCAAAAAGACACAAAACAAAAGGAAAAACCCGGGTCAGTTCATTTTCTCTGGGTTGGTTGGTTCTCGTCCTTTTCCTAGCTTTGAGGCGCTTTCTTTCTTTCTTTCTTTCTTTCTTTCTCGCTCTCTTTTTCTGGTTTTCTTTTGGGGCATCAGTGTGTGTGTGTGTGTGTGTGTGTGTGTGTGTGTGTGTGTGTGTTCGCGCGCGCGCGTGCGCTGTGGGTGAAAAAGTATGTAAATATACAGTTGATTAGAAAAAAATAATAAGTGAAAATTAGTTTAGTTTAGGATTTTTTTTTGTGTGTGTGTTTTTGTTGTTGTTGTTGTTGTTGTTTGTTTTGGTTTGTTTTTTTAAATTGAAGTATTGTCACTTTCAAACTTCTAGCTATGATGATGACAACCGTCACATACATAATATGTATCAAGGAGAGGACTTTGTGTGAAAGATTTTATTTTCTTGTTGTCCTGTTCATCTATAACCGTGTTGTATTGTGACATGTTCCAAACAGAATACTGTTGAAACCGAAATTATCTGGCCTGACCTGTTAGTTTCTATGCTTTGGCAGTCCCCACTCCTCATCAGCCGTTCCATAGGAGTTGGTGTCTGATCCTTCAGACGAGGGGACAGGGGACGCAGTAAGGATGTCGATAATTACCTAATTAGATAGGTAAGAACAATTCCTTTGCCTTCGCTAGTTCACTGGCTTTCCAGTAAGCTGGTAAGCTCCCCCCCCCCCCCATGCTCCCCCAACCCTCCCTCCGCGTTTTCCGGGTTCAGTTGGCGTTGGAGCCATATCAGTATGGGTAGCTCAAGGAGGCGTCACTGCGTTCGGTCAAATCCATATGGCGCTGGAGCTTTACCCACAAGATGACAGAGGAAGGAGACGTTGTGAAAGGCTGTGAAGAAGACAAATGAATAAATAGATTAATAAACAAGAAAACAAATAAATGAATAGATTAATAAACAAAGCAAATAAACCAATGAATAAATGGGTGAATAAAATTCGTTAATAGATATACTCTAGCCTCGCTTGGTTTCTTTGATGTCCAGCTTTGACATACTCTGCTCTGGCTTTCGGTACGTGGTTGGCGATGGTCCCGTACCACGTTTGATCATTAGATGGGGAAGGAGGGAGTGCATGTAGAGGAATCAGTAAACTAACTGAACGATTGAAAACCACCAGGAGGGAAATAACCTGAACACGAAAGAAGAGGATGTGAAGGAAACAAGGGATGAACAAAAGATATAACGTCAGTCTCTTTCTGCTCCTACCAGTGACTGCTGTTCCTACTGCTACTTTGTGTGTGCGCGTTTGCGTGTGTGTGTTTGCGCGCGTGTGTGTGCGTGTGCGTGTGCGTGCGACGGCGCGCGCGCGCGTGTGTGTGCGTATGATTTGCTGGTCATATTTTTAGTGTGTATATGTACCATTGATGTAATGATGTCTTGCATATAAAACCATATGTTTTGTAAAGCACATAAGCAGATTTTTGGGTAGTGTTCAATATAAGTATCCATTAAGATTATTATTATTATTACTACAGCATAGTTTGTCAGCTTTTGCATGCAACACACACACACACACACACACACACACACACACACACACACACACACACACACATATATATATATATATATATATATATATATATATATATATATATATATATATATATATAAATGAATGAAACATGGAATAACAAAAGAAAATACGAAAAAAAGAAGAAGAAAAAACCGAAATCATTATACAACATAACCTCGTAAATGACGAAAATATATAGAAAATGGATAGAAAATAACGCAACTTAAACAAACCAGCAAAACAAAAGACAACAATGAATACATACGAACAGAAATATATGATAAAGACACGCAAACAAATGAGCAATTTTTTTTTTTTTTTTTTTTTTTTTTTAAGATCGAAAAGAATCCTCCCGGAAACCAACCAAAGGAACATAAAAACAAATACAACGACAACAACAACAACGACAACACCAACACCAACACCAACAACAACAACACCAACACCAACACCAACACAGTGACATGACACTTGACGACGCAGCAGTGACTCTTACAGTTTGAAGACATGAATAACAAAAATAGATAACAACAAATTTAAAAAGTAAATACAACAAAAAAAAGAGAGATAAATATATATATTTTAAATTGGAGGATTGATCGAGGGAGATAGCCAGGGCTTCAGAGGGAAGCTGTTCAAGAGGAGCGGGGAGTGGGTGGGGGGAAGGAAGGGGAAAAGACCAGGACAGAGGGGGGGTGAGTTGAGGATGAGGGTGTAAAGGGGGGGAAGGGAAGAAGAAAGAAAGAAGAAAAAAAAAGACGAAAAGAGAGAAATGAACTAAACGATGGCAGCACGCCACCGTGCAGAAAGAGGCAGGGGACTTTTGTTAGGGGGGTGGGGGGGGGGGGAAGAAGATGGCGGTGATGGTGGTGGTGAGAAGGTGAGGATGGTGGGGGAAGGGTGGGGGGGACAGCTGGCAGTCGGATTTTTCACTGCCACCTTCATGACGTGCGCTACTCTCTCTTTCTACCACCTTCCTCCTCCCTTCTCTGTACACACACACACACACACACACATGGCTTAAACTGAACTAGCAGCCTTTTTTCCCCCCCTTGGTTGTCTTTTTTGTCTTTTTCTTCCCCCCGGCCAGCCGTGCAAAAGACACCTCCACTTGCTCCTCCCCCCCTTCTCTTGGCGCCCGTCTTCACGCCCGCCTTCGTTTATGTATCGGCTTCTGGTCCCGGGCTGTGATTTGCAGCCAAACTTTGAAGTCCACGTTTCTTCCTTTCTTGCGGGAGGGGGCAGTTGTTTGTTTTAAAGGGGCTGCTTCTCGCACTGCTGTTCTTGGCTTTTTTCTTTTGCCTGCAGGTTTGTGTTGATATTTTTTGTCACTTTGTCATTGGTGTTTGAAGAGAAAACAAAATTTTCGGGGTGAGGGAGAGGGGGGTAGGAGTGTAGGATTTTAAAGGTATGTTTTTGAAAGATTTGATGTTTTAAATGTTTATTTGACGTCATCATGGTTTGTTAAAGGAAAGAACGTTCACCAGCATTGTGCATCGGAAGCGGTCGCACGATTTTTTTTTTTTCCAAACTTCCATTTGACGTCATCTTAGTTTGTTTTGGTAAATTTTTACCAGTAGTGATATTGCAGTAGATCACAGGGCTGGGTTGTAATTTTTTTCTTTTTTTTTTCTTTTCGCTTTTTATTTCATTTTTATTCTTTTCCAAACTTTGATTTCACACACACACACACACACACTCACTCACTCACTCACTCACACACACACACGCACACGCACACACACACACTCACTCACTCACTCACACACACACACACACACACACACACACACACACACACTGTCCCTTGCAAAGAACGTGAACTCGCTCCTCGCTCCCTTTGCTGTCTTTTGCTTCTGTTCCCCTCACCACCCTCACCCTCCTTCCACTCGGCACCTCCTCCCCCCTCCCCTGTCCCTCTCCCCTCCCCCCATCCTTCCTCTGTCCGACAGAGAGGGAGAGAGGGGGGTGGGGTGATGTATGTGAGGGGTGGTGACAGTAATGAAAACGTGTGTGGGTGCTGCCCCTTGACGAGGCTGTGTCGCCGAGGGTCCTTCACCGTCAGTGCAGATTTCCTTGTGACCCCTCCTTGGCCCCCTAAGCCCCCCCCCCCTCTCTGGAACTACTCCCTACCCCCCTTCCCTCCCTTTCTATTCCTCCCTTCTCTCTCCTTCCTTCCTTCTCTGCTCTTTTCCTTGTGTGGTGCCAGAGGTTCATAGGAGCTAGCTGATAGGTTCGCCCTCCTCCCTTCCTCTCTTCCTCCCCTCGGATGAAAAGAAGAGGAGGAAGAAGGGGGGGGGGGGGGGGGAAGGAGGACGATTTTTAAACATCATCCTGACAGTGATTGCCCACCGCTGGGTCTGAGCTAGACAGTAAAGGAAAGGACCCTCTTTTGGGGTCTTTTTTTTTTTTTTCCTTTCTCGTTTTCTTTTCTTTCTTTCTTTCTTTCTTTCTTTCTTTCGTTCTCTCCTCCTTCTCCTGCTTAATTTTCAGTTTATTATTATTATTAGTTATTGTTTTAATCAAGATGTATACACTGACGAACGAAGATGCTCGCTTGTTTGTCATCTAACACCTCGTTCCTTTGACCATTTGTAGTGTTGTGGCAGACCGATACAGTGGCTATTTGGTGACCAGACATTTAGGAAATGCCTGCTCGCGTCGCATGGACAGACGATATAACAACAATAATGACAAAAGAAATATGTATATATTGCCAAGTTTAAAAACAACTACAGCAACAACAGAACATAGGGACCAGACATTGAGGAAATGCCCTGAGAAGAGAACAGTAAGTACCCGACCACCACCATCCCTCCCCGCCATCTCCCCCCCGCCCCCATCCCTTCTACTCCCCCTAACACTTGAGTAGCCGAGGACAGTTTTAATTAAAACGGGGAGAGTGGTGGGAAGAGGGAGGAGGGAACCACCTACCCAGCCGCCCGCGCGTGTTCCGAAAAAAGGCAGCATATGGTCGGCATGATTCACAGTGTTTGGACTTCCGTCACCCCGTAACGGTACACAGGGTCAGCCCATTTACATCCCCGACCGCCCTCTCTCCCCCCGCCCCCCTCCCTGCCCCTCCCCCTCCCGTCCCCTCTCTCTCCTCCCAGGGGGGTCCGGGACCCCTGGGTGGGTTGGGGTGGGGGTTGAAGGGGCGTGGCTGATGATCGGAGGCTCATTGCACGCTAATTCCAGCTCTCGGGCCAGGCTCGGACAACAGTCAATTATCTGGCTGCGGTGGGCGAGCTGCTGCCGGCTGCTGCTCTTTTCCCCTCCACTGTCGCCGTCACCTCCTGCCGTTCAGGTCGGGGTGTGTGTGTGTGTGTGTGTGTGTGTGTGTGTGTGTGTGTGTGTGTTTCGGGGAGGGGGGGCGAGAGAGAGAGGATTAGAGCGGGCGGTGTAGGTGTTATCTTCAAAAGGCTATGTTTGGAAAAATACAAAAACAAAAATAACTAAGATCATCACACACTGTGCAACATTGACGTTTAATACTTAGCGCACGTAAAAGAACCCACGGCAACAAAAGGGTTCTTCCTGGCAAAATTCTGTAGAGAAATCCACTTGGATAGGAAAAACAAATAAAATTGCACGCAGGAAAAAATACAAAAAAAAAAAGGGTGGCGCTGTAGTGTAGCGACGCGCTCTTCCTGGGGAGAGCAGCCCGAATTTCACACAGAGAAATGTGTTGTGATAAAAAGAAATACAAATACAACGATAATCCAGTTACACATCTTTCTCCCCAATCTCTGTCTGTCTGTCTGTCTGTCTGTCTCTCTCTCTCTCTTTCATAGTTTCAACCCTTTCACCCGAAATAAATTCTTTCCTTCGGGTTTCTTTGTGCCACCAGAAAAAAAAGAAAAAAAAATCCTGAACCTTCCGGGAAATCGAACCCGGGAATTGAACTCCTCACTCCCTCACAGAACACTAGAAGGCTCAACCACTTGGCCATCGTTTTGCAGTACCTTCAGGATATTGTGCTGTATACGTTGTATTGTTTTTGCTGTTGTTGTTGGTTTTTTTAACAAAAAATGGTATTTACAGTGTACTGCACTGTGTACACTTTTTAGAAATAATTTTTGTTTATTCATTTATTTATTCATTTTATTCGTTTTTGGGTTGTTTTGGGGTTTTCTTAACGAGATTTGTTCCATGAATGACAGCGCGTGTTGTGGAGTTGACCTTATGAACGGGTGACGATTGTGGTGATAATGATGACCACAATAATGATACGTATCTGACGTATAGCTAATGCTTTCACTGTGTAGATCCCAAAATGGGAAAGAAAGACAAACAGAAAAGAAAAAAAGGACAAACAAAAGGTTTGGGTAGAGGGGGGCGGGTTGTGTGTGTGGGCGGGGGGGGGGGGGGGGGAGGTAGGGTGATGTACCACTCTCCCAGTGTCCCTCAAACTGTGCCACACGGAAATTGTACCGCCAGAATCCTCGCCGCCGTCCCTGGAGAGAGAGAGAGAGAGAGAGAGAGAGAGAGGAGGAGGAAAAAAGGAAGAGAACTGATCACTGTTCTCCACAGCAATGTATCATAACAGCAGAGAGAGGAGGGGAGAAGGGAGGAGAGAGGCAGGGGGAAGGGGGGGTGTAGCTGTATCGATAACATGTTGTCAACGGGCAGGAGGAGGGAGGATGAAAGGGGATGGAAGAGGGAGGGAAGGGGGGCGGGGGGGGGGGGGGGGGGGGGGGCGGCAGACGTGCGTCAGTCACGTGACAGCCCCTAATTGCTCCTGTTGTCGTTATAGTGCCCGCTCGGGTCGGAACAGGAACCCGACCGCGCCGATCTCTTGTGTAGCCTGAGTGTGTACATACAGCAGCAAACAGGAGAGTCACGCGGGGCTGGGCCAGAGGGGATTGCCACTGGACTAGATGGAAGGGTGGCTGGAGCTCTGGTTAGAACTGACTGAAAGAAAAAGATAAAATGATAAAAAATAAAGAGAGGGGGAGAAGGAGAGGAGTGTAGTAGTACTGCAATCATTTAAAGGACGGGGAACGGAACTACAAGATGATAACACAAGACAAACAATAGTCAGAACTGACATGATTACAACAACAAACGAAGAAGAACAACCCCACATGACCCCTATTTCCCCACCCCCCACACACACAGAAAAAAGAAATAAAAGAACTCATTCATTTATCCATTGAATACACAAAACTTAGTCAAGGAAAATTAAACTAGGAGGGACAAAAGTAAAACAACAATAACAACTACAACTCAAAACCAGAAAAGGGACCCCCCCCCCCAAAAAAAAAAGAGAAAAAATAAAACAAAAAACCCACGACAGCCTTGAAAGTTGACGTGAATGAAAGTGGTCTGGGGAAAAAACAATCAAACAAAAAACAGCTCCACCTCCCACCAAAAAA
Organism: Babylonia areolata; assembly: GCF_041734735.1. Classification (NCBI taxonomy): domain Eukaryota; kingdom Metazoa; phylum Mollusca; class Gastropoda; order Neogastropoda; family Buccinidae; genus Babylonia; species Babylonia areolata. The sequence goes on along the minus strand of NC_134887.1, from coordinate 42,624,604 downwards.
CAAACAACAAAAATCTATATAAAAAGGACCTATTAGCTGTGTTTAATTAAGGACCTGTTAGCTGTGTTTAATTAAGGACCTGTTAGCTGTGTTTAATTAAGGACCTATTAGCTGTGTTTAATTAAGGACCTGTTAGCTGTGTTTAATTAAGGACCTGTTAGCTGTGTTTAATTAAGGACCTGTTAGCTGTGTTTAATGAAGGACCTATTAGCTGTGTTTAATGAAGGACCTGTTAGCTGAGTTTAATGAAGGACCTATTAGCTGTGTTTAATGAAGGACCTATTAGCTGTGTTTAATGAAGGACCTATTAGCTGTGTTTAATGAAGGACCTGTTAGCTGAGTTTAATGAAGGACCTATCAGCTGTGTGTAATGAAGGACCTATTAGCTGTGTTTAATGAAGGACCTATTAGCTGTGTTTAATGAAGGACCTGTTAGCTGTGTTTAATGAAGGACCTATTAGCTGTGTTTAATGAAGGACCTATTAGCTGTGTTTAATGAAGGACCTATAAGCTGATGCTCATAACAGTCAGGCTGTTCAAGGCTTAGGTCCGGCCTTGGGGTTCGGTGAAGGTTCTGTTGTTCGGTGAAGGTTCTGTTGTTCGGTGAAGGTTCCGTTGTTCGGGGGTGGGGGTGGGGGGTGATAGGGGGTGAGTACTGGGACTCATCAGTTAGAGAGAGAGCGGTAATGTCCATCCATGCTGAGCAGGGCAGGACAAGAGGTATAAAAACCAGAAGAGAAGCCAGCATTCCCCCCTCCTCCTCCTCTTCCTCTTCTTCGCAACGTCACTCGCGAGGAGAGAGAGAGAGAGAGAGGAGCGGTGTGCCTACCATTAGGCCAGAACAGAAGGGAAACATGACCACCGCCAAACAGGGGCATAAATTCCATGAAGTAAAAGGAGTGCAAGGAGATGCTGGCAATAGGGGCTGGGCTCTCTCTGCAGACCGAACCCTGTTTTCCCTCAGCGCTTAAAACTTAACATGTACCGGTAGTGGTGAATAGAATATGGACAGGGAGAGAGAGACAGACAGAGAGAGAAAGACAGACAGACAGACAGACAGAGAGGAGGGGGTGGGCTGGGGGTAGGGGAGGGAGAAGGAGGGTTAGTTGGAGACAGACGGAGTGAAGAGAGAGAGAGGGAGGTTGGGGAGGGAGAAAGAAGGTTGGTTGGAGACAGACGGAGTGAAGAGAGAGAGAGGGAGGTTGGGGAGGGAGAAAGAAGGTTGGTTGGAGACAGAGTGGAGAGAGAGAGAGGGAGGTTGGGGAGGGAGAAAGAAGGTTGGTTGGAGACAGAGTGGAGAGAGAGGGAGGGGGGACCTTGGGAAGTGGAGACGGCGCATCCGAAGAAGAAGTTGAGGCAGACTGAAGAAAAAGGCACTATATCCATCGGAAAGTCACACACACACACACACACACACACACACACACACACACACACACACACACACACACACACACACACACACACACACACACACACACACGCACGCGTACGAAGAAAGAAAGACAGCGTACTAGCCAGGACAGAGGAGTAGAGGGGCGCTGTGGGTCGGCTCGGAAGCACTTAAAGCTAACGGCCAGACAGGGACTCCTGCCCTTGTCGTCTCCCCCTGCCCTGGGACCGTCTCAATGTCTAGCGGCCCGGCGGTCCCCACCCCACCCCACTCCATCCCCACTCCCTCCAAATGGATCCCCCCTCCCCAGGGATCCCCACCCCACCCCCACCCCCGCGACAAGGTCTGCTGCATCAAAGCCCCTCCCCTCCTCCCTCCCTCTCTGCTACTCCTCCCCCTCCTCTCCCATCCTCCACTACTTCCCCTTCTACCCTCCCTTCATGTCCCCACCCCCCGACCCCCATCGCCTCCTCCCCCCCATGTTCCCCCTCCCCCCACTTTCTCCCACCATCCACACCCAACACACCCAGGTCCGAAGAGAGTTGCGCGCTATTAGTGTCGTCACGGGGGACTTGTTTGGGTAATGTGTGTGCCCGCTTTCCCCCTCTTCTTCTTCCTCCTCCTTCCTCCTCCCCCTGCTCCTCCTCCTCCTGCTCCTCCTCCTCCTCCTCCTCCTTCCTGCTTCCAAAAAACCATGCCTGACTGGCTAGCATTCGGGTTCCTTCTAACAACCAACCTGATAGGTCGGGGAGGGCTGGGGGGTGGATGGTGGGGATGGGTGAGGGCAGTGTGTGTGTGTGTGTGTGTGTGTGTGTGTGTGAGTGTGTGTGTGTGCGTGTGTTTGGGAGGGGAGTTTGTCCTACCAATTGCTGGATGTCTAATGCGTCTGTCTGTTTGTCTCTCTCCCTCTCCCCCTCTCTCTCTTTCCCCCTCCCTCCTTCTCTCTCTCCCCTTCCCCTCTCCTCTCTTCTGCTAGGGCTAGAGAAGGGGATATATATCAATTATCTTCTCCTCGCCCCCATGCCCCCACCCCACCCACACCTTTGGTTTTATAGTGGTATGGTGGTCAGAGCGCTGTAGCCAGTTGCATTGCTCGGACGGAAGAGCCTAGTATGGTCGTAACCCGCTACTGTGTGTAGTATGGAACTGACCAGTGGCGTAGTTCGGTCAACGTAGGCATTTAGTCACGTGTAACTGTCAACAAGTTAGAACCAAGCAATGCCACTGGCACGTGCAGGACGTCAAGATCTCAAGGGTTCGACCAGTACATGGAAGGAATGCCCCTCATCCCACCCCCTTCCCCGCCTCCACCAGACCTTGAGTAGTAGCCTGGGTGCTAGTCTTTCAAATGCGAAAAAAAAACCCAAATCGTGTGCAGCAGCATGTGCTTGAAGGACGTGAAAGAATTGATGGTGTAAAAAATAATGTCTCTGGCAAAATTATTCAGAAATGTAAACAGCAAAAAAGTGTGGAAAGTAAACACACCACTACCACCCGCATCGCCATAACAACAATTCAGACTGGATAGCGGAATAGTCCTTTTTTCCCCTTTTTTTTCTTTTGTTTTAATCTTTATCTATTTCATTATGTTTTTACTGGTTCCCTTTTCCATCTTTTCAAATGCCTTTTTATTCTACTAAAAAAAAACCCAACAAACTTTTAAGCAGAATGTTTTTAAAAAAAAAATCTATATGGTTTTTGTTTTTTCCTCTTTTTTTTTTTTTGCTACTTATAAACAAAATCAATTACGATTTTTCTTACTTATTTTTTTTCTAATTCTGATGACGATTTGTATCGATGTTTAGTTGGGGTTTTTTTTCTTCTATTTTTGACTCACTTGAGTAAACAAAGTGAGTCTATGTTTTAACCCGGTGTTCGGTTGTCTGTGTGTGTGTGTGTGTCTGTGTGTCCGTGGTAAACTTTAACATTGACATTTTCTCTGCAAATACTTTGTCAGTTGACACCAAATTAGGCATAAAAATAGGAAAAATTCAGTTCTTTTCAGTCATCTTATTTAAAACAATATTGCACCTCTGGGATGGGCACAAAAAAATAAAAAATGAAGCCTAATTATATGCAAACTGCATTTACTGTGATATTTATATTTTTTGTATTCTCTAAACTTGGCACTTTGATCTGATATTCTGACCCAACAACAAGAGCAGTCATTATTATCATTTTTTGTTCAAACAGGAACTTCTTTTGCTAAGCATGGAAGTTTTATTTATTTTGCAAACGTTTTGGTGCAGATTGTAAAAAAAAAAGGGAAATTACTCTGTAATTAATGCTAGGGGACTTAATTTACTGATCTTTCTCCTCTTAAACATTACATTTTGAAATTATACTCAATACATAAAAAGCTTGGCTTTTTTTTTTTTTTAAGTGTATCACAAGTGAGTCTTGAAGGCCTTGCCTCTCTTGTTACACATGAATTTGCCTGGGTAGAGTCGGGCTTGTAAGCAAGCATGCACTGCACAGAGCCCACGTAGCCATCTCTCTCTCTCTCTCTCTCTCTCTCTCTCTCTCTCTCTTTCTCTCTTGATGGGGAGAGTGCAGATCTATCGCTTTGCTGATAATATGTAACTGAGGAGGGGGACGGGGTGGTGTTGATGGGAGGAGGGTGGGGGGTTTGGGGCAAACTGGTAGGGACATAGTGGTGGGAGAGGTAGGGGAGGGGAGGAGGGTTGGGGGCAAACTGGTAGGGACATAGTGGTGGGAGAGGTAGGGGAGGGGAGGAGGGTGGGGGTTGGAGGCAAACTGGTAGGGACATAGTGGTGGGAGAGGTAGGGGAGGGGAGGAGGGTGGGGGTTGGGGGCAAACTGGTAGGGACATAGTGGTGGGAGAGGTAGGGGAGGGGAGGAGGGTGGGGGTTGGGGGCAAACTGGTAGGGACATAGTGGTGGGAGAGGTAGGGGAGGGGGGGAGGGTGGGGGTGGGGGGCAAACTGGTAGGGACATAGTGGTGGGAGAGGTAGGGGAGGGGGGGAGGGTGGGGGTGGGGGGCAAACTGGTAGGGACATAGTGGTGGGAAAGGTAGGGGAGGGGAGGAGGGTGGGGGTTGGGGGCAAACTGGTAGGGACATAGTGGTGGGAGAGGTAGGGGAGGGGAGGAGGGTGGGGGTGGGGGGCAAACTGGTAGGGACATAGTGGTGGGAGAGGTAGGGGAGGGGGGGAGGGTGGGGGTTGGGGGCAAACTGGTAGGGACATAGTGGTGGGAGAGGTAGGGGAGGGGGGGAGGGTGGGGGTTGGGGGCAAACTGGTAGGGACATAGTGGTGGGAGAGGTAGGGGAGGGGAGGAGGGTGGGGGTTGGGGGGCAAACTGGTAGGGACATAGTGGTGGGAGAGGTAGGGGAGGGGAGGAGGGTGGGGGGTTTGGGGCAAACTGGTAGGGACATAGTGGTGGGAGAGGTAGGGGAGGGGAGGAGGGTGGGGGTGGGGGGCAAACTGGTAGGGACATAGTGGTGGGAAAGGTAGGGGAGGGGAGGAGGGTGGGGGTTGGGGGCAAACTGGTAGGGACATAGTGGTGGGAGAGGTAGGGGAGGGGAGGAGGGTGGGGGTGGGGGGCAAACTGGTAGGGACATAGTGGTGGGAGAGGTAGGGGAGGGGGGGAGGGTGGGGGTTGGGGGCAAACTGGTAGGGACATAGTGGTGGGAGAGGTAGGGGAGGGGGGGAGGGTGGGGGTTGGGGGCAAACTGGTAGGGACATAGTGGTGGGAGAGGTAGGGGAGGGGAGGAGGGTGGGGGTTGGGGGCAAACTGGTAGGGACATAGTGGTGGGAAAGGTAGGGGAGGGGAGGAGGGTGGGGGTTGGGGGCAAACTGGTAGGGACATAGTGGTGGGAGAGGTAGGGGAGGGGAGGAGGGTGGGGGTTGGGGGCAAACTGGTAGGGACATAGTGGTGGGAAAGGTAGGGGAGGGGAGGAGGGTGGGGGTTGGGGGCAAACTGGTAGGGACATAGTGGTGGGAGAGGTAGGGGAGGGGAGGAGGGTGGGGGTTGGGGGCAAACTGGTAGGGACATAGTGGTGGGAGAGGTAGGGGAGGGGAGGAGGGTGGGGGTTGGGGGCAAACTGGTAGGGACATAGTGGTGGGAGAGGTAGGGGAGGGGAGAGGGGAGAGATGTCTGGCTGGACTGGGTAGCTGACTGTGCTCCTGTCATTGACCATTAAAAACAACAACAAAAAACAACAAGAAATAACATGCCCCATTCTCTTGCTGTGGCTTTCTCTTCTTCCTTCCTTCTCTCCTGTCTTCTCCTCCCACCTCCCTCCCTCTCTGTCTGATTCTCTCTCCAGCTCTCTCTCTCTCTCTGTGCTTGTCTTCGTTCTGTGTGTGTGTGTGTGTGTGTGTGTGTGTGTGTGTGTGTGTGTGTTTCCTTTCCTCCGACCGCCCCCCTCCTAGTTTCTCTTTCCACCCGTCTCTTTCTCCTCTAGTTTCCTTTTCCCCCTTTCCCCCTCTCCCGCTCTCTCTCTCTGTCTCTCTCTGTCTCTCTCTCTCTCTGTCTCTCTCTCTCTGTCTCTGTCTCTCTTTATCTTCCCCCCGTCACCAAACCTCCCCCACCCCAGCTTTTAACGTCCGAAGCTGGTGGCGATAGATCAGGGTGGCGGGGGCAGGGAAGGGGGGGAGGAGGAGGAGGAAGGGAGATCGGGGAGAGGGTGGGGTAGGGGAATGGGGGTGGGGGTGGGGGCTGACAGAGAGAAGACGAGGTGTGAACAGGCAAGCCAACCTCTCTGCTCGGTAACCTGGTACTCCTTGGGGACTCTCTCCACTGCTCTCTCTGTCTCTGTCTCTCTACGTCTATCTCTTTATATCTGTCTGTCTGTCTGTCTCTTTCTCTCTGTCTGTTTTTTTCTGTCTGTCTGTTTGTCTCTTTCTTTCTCTCTGTTTTTCTCTGTCTGTCTCTCTGTCTCTCTCTCTCTGTCTCTATTTCTGTCTGTCTCTACACCCCTGTCTCTGTCTGTCTGTCTCTATCTCTGTCTTTCTGTCTGTCTGTCTGTATGTCTGTCTGTCTGTCTGTCTCTCACTCAGTCTCTCTCACTCTCTCTCTCTTTCTGTCTGTCTCTATATCCCTGTCTCTGTCTCTATCTCTGTCTTTCTGTCTGTCTGTCTCTCTCTCTCACTCTCTCTCATTCTGTCTGTCTGTCTCTCACTCTCTCAGTCTCTCTCACTCAGTGTCTCTCCGTGTGCCTCCCAGTCTATTTCTCTGTCTCAGTCTGTTCTCTCTGTCTCTCTCCGTATATCTGAATATTCCTCTGTGTGTGAGTGTGTGCGTGTGTATGTGTGTGCGTGTGTGTGTGTGTGAGAGAGAGAGAGAGAGAGGAATGTTTACCTTGACGATTCAGGTAATTACATCTTTATTGATCCATTATGGACATTTTAATCATCAGAATTACACGCACGATAGAGAGAGAAGGGGGGGGGGGATGTTTACCTTGACGATTCAAGTCATTACATTTTTATTGATCCATTATGGAAAACCGAAATTGTCGAAACTCTGGTTCTATCAAAAACATTCTAATCACCAGAATTACACGCACGAGAGAGAGAGGGAAGAGAGAGAGAGGAATGTTTACCTTGACGATTCAGGTCATATGGAGAGAGAGAGAGAGAGAAAGAGAGAGAGGAATGTTTACCTTGACGATTCAGGTCATATGGAGAGAGAGAGAGGGAGGAATGTTTACCTTGACGATTCAGGTCATATGGAGAGAGAGAGAGAGAGAGAGAGGAATGTTTACCTTGACGATTCAGGTCATATGGAGAGAGAGAGAGAGGAATGTTTACTGTGACGACACAGAGCAGTTCACCTTTATTGATCCTTTATGGAAAATCGAAATTGTCGAAACTCTGGTTCTGTCAAAAAACATTTGAATCATCAGAATTACACGCACCATAGAGACGGAAGTTAAAAAGGGTAAAACATGGTTGAAGATCAAAGGTACGTAAAGATGAACATAAAAACGGCGTTTCGAGTCATAAACTCTTTGTCAAAAACGTCGTTTCGAGTCATAAACTCTTTGTCAAAAACGACGTTTCGAGTCATAAACTCTTTGTCAAAAACGTTTCGAGTCATAAACTCTTTGTCAAAAACGACGTTTCGAGTCATAAACTCTTTGTCAAAAACGACGTTTCGAGTCATAAACTCTTTGTCAAGTATTGATAAAGAGTTAATAACTCGAAACGTCGTTTTTATCTTCATCTTAAGGTACCTTTGATTTTAAACCTTTTTTCCAAACCCTTTTTAACTAAAGCCAGTAGCGCACCAGCCACAGCAGCGATCAAACCAGAAGGGAAAAGACCCTGTAACAGTTCACAGTCTGACCCATCACACCTTCACACACTGTTGGTGTGACAGTTGGTGCACTTTATATGCCAGTGCAGTGACAACATTAAGTGATTTACATGAATTTGCTTATTGGATCCAGGCTGTTGACATTGCCTATTGTCCGCTTTGTTTTTATTAACTGTTGTTGTTTTCATACCTTGATGTAAGAAATAGAGTAAACACACACACACACACACACACACACACACACACACACACACACACACACACACACACACACACACACACACACACTTATATAGATAGATAGATACAGAGAAAGAGAGAGAGATTCAAACTGTTAAAGCCTTGATTTCATTATTGCAGTAAACATAGATGCAAACAATATACTACACGTAAATGTAGCCATTATGGTAAGCACTGATCTAACAAGCGTAGTCAGCATTGATATAACCATTATTGTCAACATTGGCAAGATCAGTTTTAGCCACATTGTTGACTCAATTAAACGTTTACGTGTTTAAAAAAAGAAACAAACAAAAACCAAAAAACAACCACCTCTCCTTATCACCTTGTTATCTTTATCCTTTTTCTTTAGCTTTTTGATAGGCACGCGATGTTATCATTTCAGGTTTAATGTTTACAGAACATCACCATCACCAGTATTATTATCATTATTATTATTGCTATTCTCATTCTTCTTCTTCTTATCATTATTATCATCATCATCATCATTATTATTATTATTATTACTGTTGTTGTTTGTATGATTATTATCTATATTGTTATGATGATTATTATTGTAATTCATTATTATTATTGTTGTTGTTATTGTTATTATTAATATTATCGATGTTGTTGTTACTGCTTATATGTTGATTCTACAGCCTGTTCTGTGATGTTGCTTACTTATATATATGTTGCTAAATTGTTTGTTGCTTATCTATGATTTGTCTCTTAATGCCTTGTTGCTCACTTGTATTTGTGCATTAATTAATTGTTGCTTTCGTTGGAATACACTTTACCTTTTTCCTTTTTCTTTTTTTCTTTTTTCTTTTTTAAGCGTGGTACTGGCTGTCTGTGTTGCTATTTTTACACACTGTTTCGTTGCCAACTAGCAGACCGATCCAAAATTATGCTCGTGTAAACTGTTACGCTTGCTCATAATAATTATTATGCTTACGGTGTTCGATTGATGTGTTGGCTGTTGTTGTCAGCCCGATATATATATATGTATATATATATATATAAACAAACACTTTTTATATTAGTTGCTTATTTCTTTTCGCAGTGTTTCGACGTTATCCTGATATCTTTCATCGATGAGTTGCTTGTGTCTTTGACATACATTTATGTTTGCATAATGTTATTTATGTTTTTTTTTTGGTTTTGGTTTGTTGTTTTTTTTTTTGGGGGGGGGGGCGGGGGGGGGGGGCTGTTGTTTTGGTGTGTGTGTGTGTGTGTGTGTGTGTGTGTGTGTGCTGCATCTTGTATAAGCTGGTATCTGATTGTGGGAAATAAGTGCCAGAAGGACAATGACAAGTTCAATGAAAAAGACAAACAAAGGAACAACACCATAACGATAAAACGGGATTATCTCTCGCTAAAACGAATCGACCATCCTGTTTGGCTGGGATTTTTTTCAGTGCTCACACACACGCGCACAGAAATATATATATATATATATATATAATCCTTTATTTGTACAGCGAAGAAATGTGTACCGAGTCAGTACCCCGAAATCAGCACCCCAGGAGTGAAGCGGACTGAACTCAGATAGATGCAGTGTTCGTGTTCTGTGACTAAGGTTCAATATTGTTTAAAATGAATTTATAAAATAAGTAAATAGATAAGAATAAATGAAGGAAACAAGGAAGCAAGAACAAGTTTATACACGTTTAAAGTTTCAGTGCTGTAAAAAGAAAGACTGAAGAAATGAAGGGTTCAGTGCTGTAAAAAGAAAGACTGAAGAAATGAAGGGTTCAGTGCTGTAAAAAGAAAGACTGAAGAAATGAAGGGCTCAGTGCTGTAAAAAGAAAGACTGAAGAAATGAAGGGTTCAGTGCTGTAAAAAGAAAGAATGAAGAAATGAAGGGCTCAGTGCTGTAAAAAGAAAGACTGAAGAAATGAAGGGCTCAGTGCTGTAAAAAGAAAGACTGAAGAAATGAAGGGCTCAGTGCAGTAAAAAGAAAGACTTAAGAAATGAAGGGCTCAGTGCTGTAAAAAGAAAGACTGAAGAAATGAAGGGCTCAGTGCTGTAAAAAGAAAGACTGAAGAAATGAAGGGTTCAGTGCTGTAAAAAGAAAGACTGAAGAAATGAAGGGCTCAGTGCTGTAAAAAGAAAGACTGAAGAAATGAAGGGCTCAGTGCTGTAAAAAGAAAGACTGAAGAAATGAAGGGCTTAGTGCTGTAAAAAGAAAGACTGAAGAAATGAAGGGTTCAGTGCTGTAAAAAGAAAGACTGAAGAAATGAAGGGCTCAGTGCTGTAAAAAGAAAGACTGAAGAAATGAAGGGTTCAGTGCTGTAAAAAGAAAGACTGAAGAAATGAAGGGTTCAGTGCTGTAAAAAGAAAGACTGAAGAAATGAAGGGCTCAGTGCTGTAAAAAGAAAGACTGAAGAAATGAAGGGCTCAGTGCTGTAAAAAGAAAGACTGAAGAAATGAAGGGTTCAGTGCTGTAAAAAGAAAGACTGAAGAAATGAAGGGCTCAGTGCTGTAAAAAGAAAGACTGAAGAAATGAAGGGCTCAGTGCTGTAAAAAGAAAGACTGAAGAAATGAAGGGCTCAGTGCTGTAAAAAGAAAGACTGAAGAAATGAAGGGCTCAGTGCTGTAAAAAGAAAGACTGAAGAAATGAAGGGCTCAGTGCTGTAAAAAGAAAGACTGAAGAAATGAAGGGTTCAGTGCTGTAAAAAGAAAGACTGAAGAAATGAAGGGCTCAGTGCTGTAAAAAGAAAGACTGAAGAAATGAAGCAGCAGCAAGCATACATACGCACACACAGAAAATAGACAATAAATAAATAAATACATAAATATATACATTTATAGAAAGATGATTAAATAGATAAATAAATATATAGAAAACGTCCAAGCGTTTGCCTGAAAATGCCAGAATGAAGCTACAAAGCTACAGCGTTGTGTGTCCATCACAGGCACATGATTGATCAACGCCCTGGCATTCATAGGCACACGACTGATTGATCCCTCCCTCTAAAACTATGTTTCTTTCTGTGATATGTCTCAAACAGTGGGTTTCCACGCATAATGTATACAACGGCAAATCCAGGGTGAGTGATGATGTTACGGCATTTTGGTTTGTTTGTTTGTTTGTTTCTGTTTTCTGTTTTAACTGTTCGATGATGAAATAATTGAACATAAACGCGATCGTGTTCATCTGACGGAAGTTGTACTAACAAAAAGAAGAAAACGGAAAGGAAAATAATAAAAATAAAAGAGAGAGAAAAAAAAATCGGAAAGAAAATAAAGGAATCTGCAGAAGAAACTACTAACCCACTCACAAAGTGAAAGAGAGAGAGAGAGTGTGTGTGTGTGTGTGTGTGTGTGTGTGTTCTTGTCATTTTACCATCATACCTGCGATTGAGTGAGTCAAAGTTCTTGAATGACTTTTTCACAAATACTGTCTTGCACTGTTGTTGGTTTGTTTTTTTTGGTTTTTGTTGTTGTTGTTTTTTTTGTTTGTTTGTTTTTTTGTTTTGTTTTTGGGTTTTTTTCTTCACACGTTCGGTGTTTTCATCGGGAGAAATGTTCAAGTTATTGATTCTCGTGTCATTCTTATTTCTGACTGATTCTCATTTACCAGTCTGTTGTTCTTCCGCTTTATTTGTCAAAATTGGATGTTTTTATTTATTTATTTTATTTTTTGTTTTGCTTTGTTTCCTTGATGTGTCTTTTGATGTCTGCTATTTTTTCAAGCTGCTGTTGTTATCGTGCTTTCATTTATAGTATGCCTTTGACGGTGTTTTCTTTGTGTATGAATTACTGGTGCTTTAAAAGAAATGTATTACGTATATCTGCACAGTGGTATGACCTGTTGTCTGCTTCCAAGAATATGTTCAGAAACCTTATAAATTGCAAACCATTAAAAATCATAGTCACACAGCCTTTCTTTTTTTAAATCATGAAGAAAAAAAAGCAAAACAAATCTTATGAATTGCAAACCATGAATAGACAGTCAAACAGTCTTTTTTTTTTAATGCTGAAAGAAAAAAGAAGAAAGTTGATGTCATACAAATCAATACGCACAGGAACATAGGGAGACAGAATCCTATATTTTTAAGGTCCACAGTCAGAACAGCGTAAGACGACAGAAGAATACGAGTAGTTTTGTTGGGGGTTGGGGTGGGGGGTTGGAGGGGTGGTGGTGGTGGTAACAGGGAGTAGGTGGGTGCACGCGCGTGAGAAAGTGCACGTGATTGACGTTTCTGTGTGCGCGACGTTTGTGACAGTGGTTTGTAGCGAACCCGTATCCCGACAACAAATTCACGGTAAGTAAGCCTTGATATTTCGTGCTGCTATTTTGGCTAACATTTAGATGGATGGATAGATAGATGGATAGATAGATGTCATCATGTTTTGTCGAGTGCAGTGGGGGGTGTGTGTGTGTGTGTGTGTGTGTGTGTGTGTGTGTGTGTAGCCGAACGGATGGCGAGAGGGACTTAAGTCTTACCTGTATGACTGGGAAGTGGAGGGGATGGTGGGTGGGGGGATGGGGGGACTTTGACAGAAAGGGTTCACCGCATAACTTCACTTTGCGTGCGTGTGTGCGTGTGTGTGTCTGTTTGGGGGGGGGGGGGGGGGGAGAGAGAGAGAGAGAGAGAGAGAGAGATAGGCCTTGGGGGATTAGTGTCACTCTCTTTTAGACGCTGAATGGAATTTCACTTTCAAACAGCATCTTTCTTTCGCTCGTTCATTCATACATTCATTCTTTCTTTCATTCATTCATTCATTCTGTTTTTCTTCTTTTTTTCTCGTTCCTCTCCTCCTTCCACCCCTTCCTTCATTCATTCATCCATCTATCCATTCATTCATTCATCTATTCATTCATTCATCCATTCATTCATTCATCCATTCATTCTGTCATTCATTCTTTCTTTCATTCATCCATTCATTCATTCATTCATTATTTCACTCATTCATTCATTCATCCATTCATTCATTCATTCATTCATTATTTCACTCATTCATTCATTCATTCATTCATCCATTCATTCATTAATTCATTCATTCATTCATTCATTCATTCTGTTTTTCTTCTTTTTTTCTCTCGTTTCTCTCCTCCTCCTTTCCTCCTTCCACCCCTTCATTCATTTATTCATCCCAGCTTTTATTCCCGAATTCCTGCCCTCCCTTCTCTATGGTTTTTTTTTATAATTAATTTGTCTTCTTTATTTCTCCTTCCTCCCCTTCCCTC
>NC_134887.1:42591512-42606512 GCF_041734735.1 Babylonia areolata | reverse complement strand
GAAAGAAGTGTGGAAATTGAAGTGACAGATATGAATGAAAACGGCCCACGTTCAACGAAGCAGTGGATGGAGAGATTTTAGAAACAAATTAAAGAAAGAAAGAAAGAAGTGTGGAAATTGAAGTGACAGATATGAATGAAAACGGCCCACGTTCAAGGAAGCAGTGGATGGAGAGATTTTAGAAACAATAGAAACCAGTGAAGGGAGGGCGAACAGTGACGGGGGAGGGGAAGAAGGGCAGAAACAACAGGACTTCACCGTCTGTGTCCATCGGGACTTTGGGGGTCGGGTTTGGTGGTTGTTTTGTTTTGTTTGTTTGTTGTTGTGCTGGTTATCTTTGTAGTTTGCATGCTGCATGCATTGCGTGTTTATTCATGTATTTATTTATTTATTTTTCTATTTATTTATTTATTCATATTATGTTCACTTCAGTTTTAAGAAAAACGAGAGAATTGTTTGTTCGTTTATCATTTATTTGCATTTACTTATTTGTATTCTGTTCATGTCGGTTTTAAGAAAAAGCAGAAACCATGACAGTAAATAAATGTTCATTTACCGAACGATGCTGAAGCAAGAAGTTACAGACATAAATACTGCCAGGAGTCTGTGATATGAATTTATCCATTCGTTTCATTATATTTTGAAAATCTTATTTATTTATCTATTTATTCATTCATTTATTTATTTATGTATTTATTTATTTGTCTATTTATTTATTTGTCTATTTATTCATTTGTCTATTCATATATTTTGTATACTTTTTAATCGACTTATTTATTTATTTATTTGTTTATTATTTAGGTGTTGATTGTATTCATTATTTTCCTTGTTTATGATCTTTCTTTCTTTTTTCTTTTTTCTTTTTTTTTTTAGATAAGCTCAAAAAGCAGACACTGACGAAGAATGGATTTTTGCCTCCAATACTTAGTGTAATCAGTTATCCAGTTTTAATCACTGGTTGATAGTTGTCGCCCTTCCGCTTGCTTTCCTTTGTTGTTGCTGGTTCATGACGTGTGTGGTGAGTTTTTACGTTTATTTCTTATTCTGTTTTATTTTATTTTGTGATTCCTCGCTCCTGTCGTCCTGTCTGTATTAAAAGAAGACAGTGAAGCCGAAACAGGTGAATAAGGAATAAATAGAAAAATAAATAAGTGATTGAATAAAAAATAAATAAATAAATAAAAACAACATAAACAACTGAACGAAAAGACAAACCTAAAAAAAAAAAAAAAAGTGCCTTCGATATAATTCGGCTCCGGAGTATGGCTGCCTACATAGCGGGGTAAAAAAAAAACGGTCATACACGTAAAGCCCACTCGTGTTCATACGAGTGAACGTGGGAGTTGCAGCCCACGAACGAAGAAGAAGAAGATCCTCAACTCGATGCACAAGCAGTTCACTGCTGGCCATGGTCATAATGGGCACGGTAGCCAGAATGTTGGTGTGTGGTGTGTGCAGATCATCCTCAACTCGATGCACAAGTACCAGCCCCGCGTGCACGTGGTGCAGGCCAACGATATCTTCACCATGCGTTGGACCACCTTCAACACGGCCACCTTCCCCGAGACCACTTTCATCGCCGTCACCGCCTACCAGAACGAACAGGTGAGTGTGTGTGTGTGTGTGTGTGTGTGTGTGTGTGTGTGTGTGAAATATATATCTGTTTATCTATCTATATATCTGTCTGTGTGTAAAATATCTATCTCTATGTCTGTCTGTCTATCTATCTATCTATCCATTTATGTCTATCTGTCCATATATCTATGTCTGTCTGCCTGTCTGTCCGTCCATCTCACCGATGTATCTCATCTGTTTGTCTTTTTGAAAATCGACCTGTACCTCATCCATCCATCTGTCTGTCTGTCTATCTCATCGATCTGCCAGCCTATCCCTTCGATTTCTCAATATCATAAATCTGTCTGTCTCATCGATCTATCTATATCATCGATATGTCTGTCTCTATCACCACTCTGTCTATATCATCGATCTATCTGTGTCATCGATCTGTTTGTCTGTGTCATGGATCTGTCTGCCTTATCAATCTGCTTATCTTATCGATCTGTCTGCCCGTCTATGACAGCGATCTGTCTGGTCGATCTGCCTTTCTGTATCATCGATCTGTTCCATCAGTGTTTCTCAGTGTCTTCCTATGCCATCGATCTGTATATCTCTTCGATCGGTGCGTCTCCCAGTCCGGTTTGATACTTGAGATTATTCCACA
This sequence comes from Babylonia areolata, assembly GCF_041734735.1. Lineage (NCBI taxonomy): Eukaryota > Metazoa > Mollusca > Gastropoda > Neogastropoda > Buccinidae > Babylonia > Babylonia areolata. The sequence continues at coordinate 42,604,291 of NC_134887.1, read as the reverse complement.
TTAGAATACGTTCAGCTTATTATTATAATTATTATTATTATTATTATTATTGTCATTACACCACAACATACATGTTATTGATTGCTAAAATGGATGATGATGGTGATGATGTGCATGCGTACGTGCGTGCGTGCGTGCGTGTGTGCGTGTGTGTGTGTGTGTGTGTGTGTGTGTGTGCCGCGCGCTCGCGCTTCCTCTTTGAGACAATCGTTCACATATTTCTACCGAAAAAACAAAACAAAAAGGCTTGTGTTTTCTTTTCCCTTTTGACGCCGATGGGTGCGCCATAAGGCGAGTTGTCAGAGATGGTCAGTCGCATGCAGCATTGATGTGGGGGTGGGGGTGGGGGGGGGGACTACACTAGTAAAACAGCGTGTGCAAGGAGCCACTGAAGCGTCCATCCCAAAGTGTTCCCAGTACAGTTGTAAACGATCCGTTGTCGCCTTCACCACCACCACACCCACACACCTTACCCGCCCACCCCCCTCCCGTCCGTCACCCCGTTCACTGCACTGCACTGTGTTTAGGGACTGGATCAGTCACATCCTTTCAGCATGCACTACTGGAAGTTGGTGGGGGAAAAAAGAAGATCGGACTTTGTTATTTTGTCATCCCAAATGGATAGGACTTGCTGGAAGAATCGACAAGCCGGATGTTTGCTTGATCAGAGTTTTACAGCAATAAAAGAGGCGGGTTTTTTGGGTTTTTTTCTTTTTCTTTTTTTTTCTCCACCAAATACATAAAACAGGGGAATAAAGTATCATTTTCTAAATGTTGAAAATGGTTTGTATAAGGAGTAAGTGGTATGTAATGTTTGACATGTATGTGGGGAAGTAATCGATAAAAATTTGTGTGAGAGAGAGAGAGAGAGAGAGAGAGAGAGATATTGATGTGCAAAGTTTCTTAATTAATGTAGAAAAAGTCGAAATCAATCGTTAATCTGATCCAAACTCAGTCATTGTAGCTGACACCGTGAGAAACAAAACGTACAGCAAGGTCAGACATCACCTGATTGATTTGGTTTTGTGATGTATATATGGAAAGGTGTGTTTCTTCTTCTTCTTTGTCGATGTTTGTTAAATACGACGTTAAGGCAGAAATCGATTTGAATCTTTTAAAGGATTTTCCTAAACAAGTGAATATCTAGCTATCTCTAAGTTTCTAAATTCAAACAACATTGAACATACTGTGCATGATTGTTACATTTTACACAGTTTTTAAGTTGTCACGCAAAGTGAATTATAAAACAATAATAGATAAGAAAAGAGTGACCCGCACTTGAGTAAATGATACTAGTGAAATACACGACGAACGTTGTCATATGAACACAAATAAAATAAAAATCATAGGGAGCAAGAAGGGTTTACATTCATAAGCTGTCTCTTAGATTGTACAGGTCATCATGACCTTTCGAAACATTTTCAGTTTACTAAGCACAGAGAAAAAGTGTACACTGGGAGCAAGAAGGGTTTACATGTATAAGTATCTCTTTGCATATATATACACTGGTCATCATGACCTTTCGAAGCACTTGTAGGGTGGGCACTAATATGGACCGGGAATTTTACAACCCCCCGCCCCCCCTTCCCCCTCCGTTCTCCCCTCCCCCCACCCATCCACTCAACCTTGAGTGATGGTTTTGAGTGCTGGTGTTTCGGATGTGATGATATACCGACGTGCGGGTGTAAAGATCCATTTTGGTAGTAAAAACAAATACACTGGCTGGGAGATTTTATTTAAAAATAATATATGATTATGTGGGTGATCCAGCATTGTGACTACGTGCTCTCCATTGGGAGTTCAGCCCGAATCTCACACAGAAAAATATTTTGTGACAAAAGGGAATACAGTGCAATACAATATAATACAATACAATACAATACAGTAAAGAACAGAACAATACAATACACACACTGTGACGACGCGCTGTCCACCTTTAGTTCTGACCGAATCTCACGCAGGACAAATCTGTTGTAACAATGGGGTGGTACAACACAGTACAATACACACACTGCACAGTACCGTACAACACAGTACAATACACACACAGCACAGTACGGTACAACACAGTACAATACACACTGCACAGCACAGTACGGTACAACACAGTACAATACACAGGCACAGTACAGTACAACACAGCACAACACACACACTGCACAGTACGGTACAACACAGTACAATACACACACTGCACAGTACAGTACGGTACAACACAGTACAATACACAGGCACAGTACGGTACAACACAGTACAATACACACACAGCACAGTACGGTACAACACAGTACAATACACACACAGCACAGTACAGTACAACACAGTACAATACACACTGCACAGTACGGTACAACACAGTACAATACACAGGCACAGTACAGTACAACACAGCACAACACACACACTGCACAGTACAGTACAACACAGCACAACACACACAGCACAGCACAGTACAATACACACACTGCACAGTACAGTACAACACAGTACAATACACACAGCACAGTACGGTACAACACAGTACAATACACACAGCACAGTACGGTACAACACAGTACAATACACAGGCACAGTACGGTACAACACAGTACAATACACAGGCACAGTACAGTACAACACAGTACAATACACACACTGCACAGTACGGTACAACACAGTACAATACACACACAGCACAGTACAGTACAACACAGCACAACAAACACACTGCACAGTACAGTACAACACAGTACAACACACACACTGCACAGTACCGTACAACACAGTACAATACACACACAGCACAGTACGGTACAACACAGTACAATACACACTGCACAGCACAGTACGGTACAACACAGTACAATACACACACTGCACAGCACAGTACGGTACAACACAGTACAATACACACAGCACAGTACAGTACAACACAGTACAATACACACACTGCACAGTACGGTACAACACAGTACAATACACACACTGCACAGTACGGTACAACACAGCACAATACACACACACTGCACAGTACAGTACAACACAGCACAACACACAGCACAGTACGGTACAACACAGTACAACACACACTGCACAGTACCGTACAACACAGTACAATACACACACTGCACAGTACAGTACAACACAGCACAACACACACACTGCACAGTACGGTACAACACAGTACAATACACACACTGCACAGTACAGTACAACACAGTACAATACACACACTGCACAGTACAGTACAACACAGTACAATACACACAGCACAGTACGGTACAACACAGTACAATACACACAGCACAGTACAGTACAATACACACTGCACTGTACGGTACAACACAGTACAATACACACTGCACTGTACGGTACAACACAGTACAATACACACTGCACTGTACGGTACAACACAGTACAACACACACACTGCACAGTACGGTACAACACAGTACAACACACACACTGCACAGTACCGTACAACACAGTACAATACACACTGCACAGCACAGTACGGTACAACACAGTACAATACACACACTGCACAGTACGGTACAACACAGTACAATACACAGGCACAGTACGGTACAACACAGCACAACACACACACTGCACAGTACGGTACAACACAGTACAATACACACACTGCACAGTACGGTACAACACAGTACAATACACAGGCACAGTACGGTACAACACAGTACAATACACACACTGCACAGTACGGTACAACACAGTACAATACACACACTGCACAGTACGGTACAACACAGTACAATACACACACTGCACAGTACGGTACAACACAGTACAATACACACACTGCACAGTACGGTACAACACAGTACAATACACACTGCACTGTACGGTACAACACAGTACAACACACACACTGCACAGTACGGTACAACACAGTACAACACACACAGCACAGTACAGTACAACACAGTACAATACACACACTGCACAGTACGGTACAACACAGTACAATACACACACTGCACAGTACGGTACAACACAGTACAATACACACACTGCACAGTACGGTACAACACAGTACAATACACTCACTGCACAGTACGGTACAACACAGTACAATACACACACTGCACAGTACGGTACAACACAGTACAATACACACACTGCACAGTACGGTACAACACAGTACAATACACACATTGCACAGTACGGTACAACACAGTACAATACACTCACTGCACAGTACGGTACAACACAGTACAATACACTCACTGCACAGTACGGTACAACACAGTACAATACACACACAGCACAGTACAGGTACAACACAGTACAATATACACACAGCACAGTACGGTACAACACAGTACAATACACACAGCACAGTACGGTACAACACAGTACAATATACACACAGCACAGTACGGTACAACACAGTACAATACACACAGCACAGTACAGTACAACACAGTACAATATACACACAGCACAGTACGGTACAACACAGTACAATATACACACAGCACAGTACGGTACAACACAGTACAATATACACACAGCACAGTACGGTACAACACAGTACAATACACACACTGCACAGTACGGTACAACACAGTACAATACACACAGCACAGTACGGTACAACACAGTACAATACACACTGCACAGTACGGTACAACACAGTACAATACACACACTGCACAGTACGGTACAACACAGTACAATACACACACAGCACAGTACGGTACAACACAGTACAATACAATACAAACGGGACAGGTAGAATCTGGTAGGAGTTCCCGACAAGAGTCTGTTCACCGAGGGCAGGTGGAGTGGGTCTAAATTCTGACAGAACACCTGAATGGGTCATACGTCCCGAAGACCTATATACCTCTGTCCCCTCCTCCTCCCCCCCCCCCTCCCATCCACTGCCCTCCACCCGCCGCACCCCTCCTTTCGTCTCTCAAGGCCCCCCACCCATCTCTGGCACAGGCCACTGGACTTAATCAGGCAGCCTGCAATATTCACCTGTCTTTCACCTGCCCTCTCCAGCCTCGGACCAGTCAGGCGCATGAATGTTTTATTACGTCATATCCTGTGGTCTGCTCGGAAAGGGGAGGGAACCTTCGATTTCTGGCCTTTGGTGAGTGTTTGGCGTGGTGGGGTGGTGGGTGGGGGAGACTTGCAGCGCTTGGACATGGGTGGGTGCACACACCCTCTGGGGGAGTGGGATCACGGTCAGTTGAGAAGATCGTACCGGTCACCCGTGCTAAACTCGGTCCCTGTGGAATACTGATGCACACTTGCTCCATGTCTGTCTGTCTGTCTGTCTGTCTGTCTGTCTGTCGGTCAGGTGGTCGCTTGGGGCGCTCTCTCTGTCTCTGTCCCTCCGTCTCTGTCTGTCTCTCTGTCTCTGTCTCTGTCTCTGTCTCTCTCTCTCTCTCTCTCTGTGTGTCTCTGTATGCCTTTCTCTGTGTCTGTCTGCCCCTCACAATGTGTGTGTGTGTGTTTTCCTCTCCGTTTCTCTCTCTCTCTCTCTCTCTCTCTCCCCCTCCCTCTCTCTCTCTCTCTGTCTGTCTGTCTGACGTCTTTCTGTGTCTGCCTCTCTCACTGTGAATATTGTGTATGTATGTATGTATTACCTCTCTCTCTCTCTCTCTCTCTCTCTCTCTCTCTCTCTCTCTGTACATATATACGTGTGTGTGTGTGTGTGTGTGTGTGTGTGTGTGTGTGTGTACATCTCTCACTGTGTATATATGTATGTATATCTCTTTTTTCTCCGTTTCTCTCTCTCTCCTTCCCTTCCCCTTATCCCCTATCCAGGGTTCATAAATGAATGAATAAATGAAATAGAAAATATACCAAAAAATTAGAAAGAACAAGACGTTCAAGGTTTCAAGGCCGGAGGGGGGGGGAGTGGGGGATGGCAAGGCGGACAACAGAGTTGGAAAAAGGAAAGCGCCGGTGGCCCAAGATCAAAGAAATGGGCAGCAGGTGAAAAATAGATGTGCTGTCATCAATTGTGCACAGGGGGAAGGCGGAGAGCACGTGAGACATGTCACACGGAGGTCAAGCGATTGTTTTGCTCAGTTCTGCTGCTGCCTGCCGCATCCTTTTTTTCTGTGGTCAGCGAGGAGGAAGGACAGAGATTGTGTAACGTGACCAAGGGAAAGACAGACAGGTGGTGGGGGTGGGCAGGGGGTGGGTGGGGGTGGGGTGTCACATAACGGGACGAACGTGAGGACACAGACGGTGGACATGTGACGTTCAGAGGTGAAGGAGAAAAACAGGAAGAAAAAAAAAGAAGGAAAATGGCGATGCTGTAAGGTAGCGGTGAAGAATGGAGCCACCCAGCATGTGAGTGGTGGTGATGCTGTAAGGTAGCGGTGAAGAAGGGAGCCACCCAGCATGTGAGTGGTGGTGATGCTGTAAGGTAGCGGTGAAGAAGGGAGCCACCCAGCATGTGAGTGGTGGTGATGCTGTAAGGTAGCGGTGAAGAAGGGAGCCACCCAGCATGTGAGTGGTGGTGATGCTGTAAGGTAGCGGTGAAGAAGGGAGCCACCCACCATGTGAGTGGTGATGCTGTAAGGTAGCGGTGAAGAAGGGAGCCACCCACCATGTGAGTGGAGACGATGCTGTAAGGTAGCGGTGAAGAAGGGAGCCACCCACCATGTGAGTGGTGATGCTGTAAGGTAGCGGTGAAGAAGGGAGCCACCCACCATGTGAGTGGAGACGATGCTGTAAGGTAGCGGTGAAGAAGGGAGCCACCCACCATGTGAGTGGTGATGCTGTAAGGTAGCGGTGAAGAAGGGAGCCACCCACCATGTGAGTGGTGATGCTGTAAGGTAGCGGTGAAGAAGGGAGCCACCCACCATGTGAGTGGTGATGCTGTAAGGTAGCGGTGAAGAAGGGAGCCACCCACCATGTGAGTGGTGATGCTGTAAGGTAGCGGTGAAGAAGGGAGCCACCCAGCATGTGAGTGGTGATGCTGTAAGGTAGCGGTGAAGAAGGGAGCCACCCACCATGTGAGTGGTGATGCTGTAAGGTAGCGGTGAAGAAGGGAGCCACCCACCATGTGAGTGGAGACGATGCTGTAAGGTAGCGGTGAAGAAGGGAGCCACCCACCATGTGAGTGGTGATGCTGTAAGGTAGCGGTGAAGAAGGGAGCCACCCACCATGTGAGTGGTGATGCTGTAAGGTAGCGGTGAAGAAGGGAGCCACCCAACATTTGAGTGGAGACGATGCTGTAAGGTGAAGAAGGGAGCCACCCACCATGTGAGTGGAGACGACTGCGTGGAGTTGATTAGCTTGGGAACAAATCATATGGTGCAGGCGCACACACGCGCGTGTGTGTGCATGTGAGTGTGTGTGTGTGTATATATGTGTGTGTGCGCGCGCGCGCGCGCGCGTGTGTGTGTGTGTTTGTGTGTGTGTGCAGTTACATTGTCGAACTTGATGCTGTGAATCATCAATACAAGACGAAGGTCTGTCATGGTATCTGTCTCTCTCTCTCTCTCTCTGCTTGCCTCTGTCTGCATCTATCTGTTTCTGTTTCTCTCTCTCTCTGCCTGCTTACCTGCCTGCCTTCCCCCCCCCCCCCCTGTCTCTCTCTCCTTCCCTCCCCTCTCTCTCTCTCCTTCCCCCTCTCTCCTTCCCTCCCCCCCTCTCTCTCTCCTTCCCTCACCTCCACCCTCTCTCTCTCTCCTTCCCTCTCCCCTCTCTCTCCTTCCTTCCCCCTCTCTCTCTCGCTATCTCTCCTTCCCTCCCCTCTCTCTCTCTCCTTCCCCCTCTCTCTCTCTCCTTCCCTCACCTCCACCCTCTCTCTCTCTCCTTCCCTCTCCCCTCTCTCTCCTTCCTTCCCCCCTCTCTCTCTCTCGCTATCTCTCCTTCCCTCCCCCCCTCTCTCTCTCCTTCCCCCTCTCTCTCCATCCCTCCCCACCTCTCTCTCTCTCTCCCTTCCCTCCCCTCTCTCTCTGTCCTGAAAGTGCCCAACTTTGAGCAGGAGATCCGAGGGTCACGGGAGAACGAGTTGTTGTTTTTTCCAGTCGAGGTGTGAGTGTGACAAAACAGCGAGGTGTCAATGGGACAAACTTCACTCCCAGGGAAAGGGAAAAAAAGCAGCTGACACCATAGTCTCTCTCCATTTGTCTTGTCTTCGGCCAGTTGCTGAAAAACATTGTTGGGACACAAGCGTAGTAGCCTCTACACACGCTTGAAGAAAGCTGTCGTTAGAATAAGAAAAAGAAAAGGAATACTTGAGGAAAAATCATTTTTTATCATCATACGGACTGTGAACATAAGCAGAATACAGAACGTGGTACAGTTGCCAAGATATATATAGATATATGTATGTTAGATGTATATGCCCAGGATCACTCCGGTTGACAGACACCTTCCATTCGGTCTTCTTCCTCCCCTCCCCCGTAACTCCCACGTTCCACCCTCCCCAGATCCCCCATCTTCTGCCTTGAGTTTAAGGCTGACCCACTTTCCAGACTTTCATCTTGTACCCCTTTCTTTCCTTCCTCCCTCCCTCATTCCCTTCCTTCCTCCCTCCCTCCTTCCTGGACCTTTTGCACGTGCATCAGGCAGGAGGGGGTGGACGGGCCATCAGGTCAGACTGATGGAGCAGAAGACACAGGCAATTGCTGTAGTAGAGGTCAGGCGCCAATTTGCGGGGAAGGGGCGAGCTTTGACGAGGGTGGAGATGGGCGGATTGGGGTGGTGGGAAAGAGGGGGGGATGGAGGGAGCTAGGAGGAGGAGGAAGAGGTGAGGATGGGCGATGCCTTGGCCACAACAATTAGCCACTCCTCGCCGGAGCTGCGCGGGGGGGTCCAAGCTGGCAAATTGCACGCGCCCGGGCCCGTCCGCCCCGCCACCTAGCGGGTCCTCTTTTCCGCGGCGGTGGCGAGTTAGTAGGGGCCCGGCAAAACATTGGCCCTCGCTCATCAGTTATGCATCGCAGCCATTGCGGGCCCGTAAGTGGTTTTTAGAGCCGGCCCGAAATGTGTCGGGGAGATGCTTGCTCCCTCTCCCCCTATCCCGTACCCGCTTTGATCTGTTTTCAAGGGAGAAAGGGAGGGGGGGGGATTCTCCGGGAGAAGGGATGAAGTGAGGGTGGGTGTGGGTTGGGAAGGAGGTGGGTGGCTTTAGCGAAAGGGAAATGGAAACCCTCACTGTTTTGATACCCATGATGCTATAGTTTTATAGCGGCGGCTGAGTCTTGGGGTTCGGTAATTACCAAGCGATGAAAGGAATTCATCAAAACTGAAACAATGCCTCCTGTATGTTTCAAGCTGTGATTTAGGACGCAGCAAGGGATTTGGGATGTGGGTGGTGGGGTTGAATTATAATTTTAAAAAAGATCAGAATCTTTTCGTTTACCTTTCCTGTTTCCAGGGAACAGCGGGCCCGTGGAATAGAGTTTAACGACATATTGGCCAAAACGCTGTGAAGGGCAGGTTGTTCGGGGTTTGATTCTTGGAGAAGACCAGAGGGCGTGGGGTGTCTTTCTAGACGACAACAAGAACGCAAGAATTTTAATGAAAGGTCACGAACCTGTATACATTTAGGGTGCATTCGTCATGCCCACGACTGAGAGACTCCATTATCACCGAGAAACTTCCGTAGAGCAAACACCATGAACCCAGCACTGGAAAACGTGTGTAGAATTAGAAAACAATGAAGAGCGGTAACTCTCGCCATGTACAAGGGACACAATTTCAAGTCAGTGCTGCTAATGCCACTAGTTCAGCTAGCACAAAGGTAAATAAAGGGTACATTGGAACAAACCCAGACATTTCTTTAATTTCGTGTCCAGAATTGATTTTAAGGGCGCCAGCCAGTAGGTTTTTATACTCAACTCTTACTAACGAGGCCTCAAAACTAACACTGTATATTTCATAGGAAGATGGGCAGACTGTCTATCATAAGGTGTTTCAAGTGCAGTAACAGCAGGGTGGATGGGTGGCTGGGTGTTCCAGAGCTGGGTGTTGTCTCAAGGCCTTACCGCCCGCTTGGTTTAGATGTAGATCAACCTTCCACTTGTTTTGGGTTGTTGTTTTTTTCTTCTGGCACCCCTGTTCGTTTCTGGTTTGTTTGTTGTTGTTTTCCCTTCAATTGTGGCCCGGTGGCTCAGATAATTTGCGGCAGCATTTATGGACTTTGTGACGCATTCATCATTTTTTTCATCGTCATCCTCTTCCTCCTTCTCTTCTTCTTCCTCCGCCCCCTCCTCCTCTTCCTCATCATCATCATCTTTTTCTTCTTTTTCTACGTTCGTTGGTTGCAACTCCCACATAAACTCATATGAACGAGTGGGTTTTGTGCTCATGACCGTTTGTACCACGCCATGTGGGCAACCGTACTCCGTAGTGGGGGATAGGGGTGCATGCAGGGTGTGTTCACTGCAGCCTGTTCGAGTCCCTGTTGTGTGTTAATACTACTACTGCCCTTACTTACACCACTACTACTGCCCTTACTTACACTACTACTACTACTGCCCTTACTTACACCACTACTACTACTGCCCTTACTTACACCACTACTACTGCCCTTACTTACACCACTACTACTACTGCCCTTACTTACACCACTACTACTGCCCTTACTTACACCACTACTACTACTGCCCTTACTTACACCACTACTACTGCCCTTACTTACACCACTACTACTACTGCCCTTACTTACACCACTACTACTACTGCCCTTACTTACACCACTACTACTGCCCTTACTTACACCACTACTACTGCCCTTACTTACACCACTACTACTACTGCCCTTACTTACACCACTGCTACTGCCCTTACTTTCACCACTACTACTACTGCCCTTACTTACACTACTACTACTACTGCTGCCCTTACTTACACCATAACTACTACTGCTGCCGTTACTTACACCACTACTACTGCTGCCCTTACTTACACCACTACTACTACTGCTGCCCTTACTTACACCACTACTACTGCTGCCCTTACTTACACCACTACTACTACTGCTGCCCTTACTTACACCATAACTACTACTGCCCTTACTTACACTACTACTGCTTCTGCCCTTACTTACACCACTACTACTACTGCTGCCCTTACTTACACCACTACTACTGCTGCCCTTACTTACACCACCACTACTACTGCTGCCCTTACTTACACCACTACTACTGCTGCCCTTACTTACACCACTACTACTGCTGCCCTTACTTACACCACTACTACTGCTGCCCTTACTTACACCACTACTACTGCTGCCCTTACTTACACCACTACTACTACTGCTGCCCTTACTTACACCATAACTACTACTGCTGCCGTTACTTACACCACTACTACTGCCCTTACTTACACCACTACTGCTGCTGCCCTTACTTACACCACTACTACTGCTGCTGCCCTTACTTACACCACTACTGCTGCTGCCCTTACTTACACCACTACTACTGCTGCCCTTACTTACACCACTACTACTGCTGCCCTTACTTACACCACTACTACTACTGCTGCCGTTACTTACACCACTACTACTACTGCCCTTACTTACACCACTACTGCTGCTGCCCTTACTTACACCACTACTGCTGCCCTTACTTTCACCACTACTACTACTGCCCTTACTTACACCACTACTGCTGCCCTTACTTACACCACTACTACTGCTTCTGCCCTTACTTACACCACTACTGCTGCTGCCGTTACTTACACCACTACTGCTGCTGCCCTTACTTACACCACCACTACTGCTGCTGCCCTTACTTACACCACTACTACTACTGCCCTTACTTACACCACTACTACTGCTGCCCTTACTTACACCACTACTACTACTGCCCTTACTTACACCACTACTACTACTGCTGCCCTTACTTTCACCACTACTACTGCTGCCCTTACTTACACCACTACTACTACTGCTGCCGTTACTTACACCACTACTACTGCTGCCCTTACTTACACTACTACTGCTGCCCTTACTTACACTACTACTGCTGCCCTTACTTACACCACTACTACTACTGCTGCCCTTACTTACACCACCACCACTACTACTGCCCTTACTTACACTACTACTACTACTGCCCTTACTTACACCACTACTACTACTGCCCTTACTTACACCACTACTACTACTGCCCTTACTTACACCACTACTACTACTGCCCTTACTTACACCACTACTACTGCCCTTACTTACACCACTACTACTACTGCCCTTACTTACACTACTACTACTGCCGCCCTTACACCACTACTGCTGCCCTTACTTACACCACTACTACTGCTGCCCTTACTTACACCACTACTACTGCTGCCCTTACTTACACCACTACTACTACTGCTGCCCTTACTTACACCATAACTACTACTGCTGCCGTTACTTACACCACTACTACTGCCCTTACTTACACCACTACTGCTGCTGCCCTTACTTACACCACTACTACTACTGCTGCCGTTACTTACACCACTACTACTGCTGCCCTTACTTACACCACTACTACTGCTGCCCTTACTTACACCACTACTACTGCTGCCCTTACTTACACCACTACTACTACTGCTGCCCTTACTTACACCACTACTACTGCTGCCCTTACTTACACCACTACTGCTGCTGCCCTTACTTACACTACTACTACTACTGCTGCCCTTACTTACACCACTACTACTGCTGCCCTTACTTACACCACTACTACTACTGCTGCCGTTACTTACACCACTACTACTGCTGCCCTTACTTACACCACTACTACTGCTGCCCTTACTTACACCACTACTACTGCTGCCCTTACTTACACCACTACTACTGCTGCCCT
>NC_134887.1:42579012-42584012 GCF_041734735.1 Babylonia areolata | reverse complement strand
ATGCTGTTGTAGTCGTTGGCGTTGTTGTTGCAAAGTCTATGCTTGTTTTTGTTGCTATGCCTGCTATTGTTGTTGCTATGCTTCTTTATGCTTCTTGTTGCTATGCTTGTTCTTTTGTTGCCATACTGACGGGGTGTGCTTTTTGTGTCGTGCTGTGTTGTGGACGTTGCTGGCTACTGCACACAACACACACACACACACACACACACACACACACACACACAGTAGCCGACGGCAGCGAAACAGCGACAACACTGATGTGGGCAGGGATCACCGGCTGGCGACCCCCGTCAACAACAAGAGACCTGGCGAGGACGAGAATAAAGGTCAGTGCTGGGGTGTGTTACCTGGCTGGGGAGTTCCTTATTGTTAACATCATGATAATGAGGAGGAGGAGGAGGATAACAATAGTCATAATAATAAAGGTCAGTACTGCAGGGTGTGTTACCTGGCTGGGGAGTTCCTTATTGTTACATCATGATAATGAGGAGGAGGAGGAGGAGGATAACAATAGTCATAATAATAAAGGTCAGTACTGCAGGGTGTGTTACCTGGCTGAGGAGTTCCTTATTGTTACATCATGATAATGAGGAGGAGGAGGAGGAGGATAACAATAGTCATAATAATAAAGGTCAGTACTGCAGGGTGTGTTACCTGGCTGGGGAGTTCCTTATTGTTAACATCATGATAATGAGGAGGAGGAGGAGGAGGATAACAATAGTCATAATAATAAAGGTCAGTACTGCAGGGTGTGTTACCTGGCTGGGGAGTTCCTTATTGTTACATCATGATAATGAAGAGGAGGAGGAGGAGGATAACAATAGTCATAATAATAATATTAATAATAAAATTATTATTATTGCTTTTATTGTCATATTTTGGTATTATTATTATATACAATTCTGTGTATGTAGGGGTTTTGGAGGTGGGCGGGGTTTGTGTGTGTGTGTTGGGATGGGTGTGTGTGTGTGTGTGTGTGCTGGGATGGGTGTGTGCGGTGGGGTTGGAGGTGGCGTTTTGGGGGATTGAGTGGGGAATTTGGTGAGAGAGAGAGAGAGAGCTTTCATGTCTATGATTTTTGTTGTGTGTGGGTGTTTTGTTTTGTCTGGGAGTGTTCGGGGTGGTGTGGGGTGACAGAGCGAGGCAGAGAGGCGAGTACGCATTCACGTGTGGCTTTTGTTTGTGTTGTGTGTGTGTGTGTGTGTGTGTGTGTGTGTGTGTGTGGGTGTGTGGCTTTTGTTTGTGTTGTGTGTGTGTGTGTGTGTGTGTGTGTGTGTGGCTTTTGTTTGTGTTGTGTGTGTGTGTGTGTGTGTGTGGCTTTTGTTTGTGTTGTGTGTGTGTGTGTGTGTGTGTGTGTGTGTGTGGCTTTTGTTTGTGTTGTGTGTGTGTGTGTGTGTGCTTCTCTCTCTCTCTCTCTCTCTCTCTCTCTCTCTCTCTCTCGCCTCACTGTAGAACACTACACTACACCACACTGCACCGCACTGCGCTGCTCTGCACTGCACTATACTACACTGTACTACACTTCACAGTTCTATACTACACTACTCTACACTATACTACACTTCACAGTTCTACACTGTACTACGCATCACAGTTCTACGCTATACTACGTTTCACAATTCTACACTGTACTACGCATCACAGTTCGACGCTATACTACGTTTCACAATTCTACACCACACTAATCTGCGCTACACTGCACTGCAAGCTGCCTTTAATCTCACACAAATTTTAAAAGGAGAAAAAAAAGAGTGAACTAGTGTACTGTATAGCCTGTTGATAACAGATGACATAGGTCACTGCTCATCCCTAACGGCCGCTTACTTGGCTGCACAGCACTGACAGTGCATCCGTCCTGCCTCTTGTATGGTCGTCAGTCGTGTCAGACCAAGACCGTCAGAACAGTACCAGGGGAGGAAACTGCCTTCCCCACTCTCTCGGCCAGAATTTGATTATATCGGAAAGTGTCTTGCCCCAGTTACATCCCCACTCTCTCGGCCAGAATTTGATTATATCGGAAAGTGTCTTGCCCCAGTTACATCCCCACTCTCTGGGCCAGAATTTGATTATATCGGAGAGCGTCTTGCCCCAGTTACATCCCCACTCTCTGGGCCAGAATTGGATGATATCGGAAAGCGTCTTGCCCCAGTTACATCCCCACTCTCTGGGCCAGAATTTGATTATATCGGAGAGCGTCTTGCCCCAGTTACATCCCCACTCTCTGGGCCAGAATTGGATGATATCGGAAAGCGTCTTGCCCCAGTTACATCCCCACTCTCTGGGCCAGAATTGGATGATATCGGAAAGCGTCTTGCCCCAGTTACATCCCCACTCTCTGGGCCAGAATTGGATCATATCGGAAAGCGTCTTGCCCCAGTTACATCCCCACTCTCTGGGCCAGAATTGGATGATATCGGAGAGCGTCTTGCTCCAGTTACATCCCCACTCTCTCGGCCAGAATTGGATGATATCGGAGAGCGTCTTGCCCCAGTTACATCCCCACTCTCTGGGCCAGAATTGGATGATATCGGAGAGCGTCTTGCTCCAGTTACATCCCCACTCTCTGGGCCAGAATTTGATTATATCGGAGAGCGTCTTGCCCCAGTTACATCCCCACTCTCTGGGCCAGAATTGGATGATATCGGAGAGCGTCTTGCCCCAGTTACATCCCCACTCTCTGGGCCAGAATTGGATGATATCGGAGAGCGTCTTGCTCCAGTTACATCCCCACTCTCTGGGCCAGAATTTGATTATATCGGAGAGCGTCTTGCCCCAGTTACATCCCCACTCTCTGGGCCAGAATTGGATCATATCGGAAAGCGTCTTGCCCCAGTTACATCCCCACTCTCTGGGCCAGAATTGGATGATATCGGAGAGCGTCTTGCCCCAGTTACATCCCCACTCTCTGGGCCAGAATTGGATGATATCGGAGAGCGTCTTGCCCCAGTTACATCCCCACTCTCTGGGCCAGAATTGGATCATATCGGAAAGCGTCTTGCCCCAGTTACATCCCCACTCTCTGGGCCAGAATTGGATGATATCGGAAAGCGTCTTGCTCCAGTTACATCCCCACTCTCTCGGCCAGAATTTGATCATATCGGAGAGCGTCTTGCTCCAGTTACATCCCCACTCTCTGGGCCAGAATTTGATGATATCGGAGAGCGTCTTGCCCCAGTTACATCCCCACTCTCTCGGCCAAGAGGGCTTTGAGGACCTTACTTTATCGTGAAGACAAAATGTCGCTATTCGCTTCACAAACCAGTCGTCTTTCGGAATAGGTTACTTATTTTTACAGTTCGTGGGCTGCAGCTCTCACGTTCACTCGTATCTACAAGTGAGCTTTTACGTATATATGGCCGTTTTGTTGTTGTTGTTGTTTAATAAGACTCTGCCGTTTAGGAAGCTGTTCTCCGTTTTCGGGGGTCTTAAAGGATGAATCCAGCATCGACGATTCCAGGCCAGCGGTCTTGTTATGAAGAAATGTTGAGGATGTGCGAGTCTAGCCATGTATTCACACATCCAGTAGGTTTACGTTACCCTGACACGAGTGAGATTGGTTTTTTCTTCTTTGCGTTCGTGATCAGAAGTTCCCACGTTCACTCATGTATATCTATGGTGGGCCTTCACGTGTATGGTCGGTTTTTAAAACCCCGCCATGAAGGCAGCCACATTTCGTTTTCGGGAAATGTCACTTGGTATGTTTTTGGTTCCACAACCATCTGAGCATTGATATGGATTGCTAGATTTTTTTTTATTGAGCTGTTTTTTCATTGTTCTGCGTGTGTGAGCACACGAAGGGATTTACAGCGGTGACAGGTCTGCACGTATGTTGATCTGGGAGATGAGGGGAAAAAACATCTCCACCTTAACTTAACCCACCAGACGCCGCGACCAGAATTCGAACACAGGCCCCTCGGATTGAAAGCCCGTTGCTTTAACCACTCGGCTTTCGTGCCTGTCTTACAGTGCACGCAGGCGGAATCATGGAGAACATTATCGTAATTAAGTTAAGGCAGGCCAGGCACGAATAAAACCATGAAACGGTTCCAGCACTGAAGCTGACCCAGCAGAGCCAAGAGAAGGAAGAAAGGCACGAACAGTTCCAATAAGGAAGTTAACCAGCACTGAAGCCAGTACCCCCCACACCAACAAAGCCGCTCAGAACTGATGTCACCATGCCCAGTACATGTAGCCAGCAGGAAGAAATGACGAAGGGCCACTGAGTGAGTACTCTGTACTTTGGATAAATCCAAGGGAGAAAGAAAAAACAACACAAACAAAAAAACCCAAAACCCTCCAGCACCGAGTTAGAAAGTCAACGCCGAAGTCAGGACGACAGACAGACAGTGAGAGTGGATGAGGAGGGAGGGGGGGTGAGGATGGGAGGGGGGAGGTAGCACTCAGAGTCACCCATCAGTCAAGCAGCCTGGCTGTGCTCTCAGCTTCAACCCCTGAAGGACAGCTTGAGAGAGAGGGGGATGGGGGGGTGGAGGTAGGATCCAAACGGTCCCCGGACGAGGATGAAGTCATGCTGCACTTGGAGGGAAGAAGACAGAGCGGTCAGCAAGGGAAAGAGTAACAACCACAACCAAGAAGACGACGATTAGATGACAAAGACGACGACTAGGAAGAGGAGGACGAGGATGGTCGTGAGGGGGTGGGGTGGGATGGAAGGGAGTGGGGGTGGGGGGATTGGAGAGAGTGGGGGTGGGGGCAGCGGGTTGAAGTCTCGCGCGCCGGAGCCAGAGCTAGAGCGCAGTTAAGGCAATTTACTGGCAGAACCCTAGGTGTCAAATTTTTTTTTCTCCGGGACATCTTCCGCGCGGGGGGAGAGGGGAGTGGGGGGGGGGGCTCCATCCCTTTTGTTCATCTAATTAGTCCCCGGTCATCAATATTTCAGGGGGGAAGCGGCTAATCATATCACCGCCGGCACCGACTCATTCCCCTCCACTCACTACCGCCATAGGACGGCGGCTCGGAGGACGGGGTGGGGGGAGGAG
>NC_134887.1:42569012-42576512 GCF_041734735.1 Babylonia areolata | reverse complement strand
CCCCATCAGGGCAGAGAGCAAGGCGGTATCTCGGACCAGAAGAAAATGACACCCGGATGAATAAGTTAACGCTAGACGGGCAAGGCACGGCGGCTTGGCAAGGCGGCGCAGGGAGAACGAAGAACAGAAGTAGTAGTTTTGAGCTGTTTTTGATCAGACTGGCTCAAGACAGGCGGCGATCGACAGAGACAGAGAGAGTGGAGAGCTTGTGAAACTTTGATGCTGTCAGTCGCCGACACGGTATCGGCAATCGGCAATCACTCTCTCTCTCTCCCTCTCTCTTTCTCAAAATATACCGTGCCGGCTTGGTACGGAGTAGACACGGATAGAAAGAGCCTAAGAGTAACTTTCGGAACGGGGATGGATGCTGGGAGGGGGAGGGGGGTAGGAGAGATCTGATAAACGCTCTTACACCGGGCTGGGCAGCTGTGAAATCTGTGTCACACTTCGGCGTCTCGCACCTTGCCTACCTGCCGCCGCGCTTCGTACCTATCCACTACATACCTACATGGCACCACTCTCCTGACGGGTAGACTGAACGAGAGAGAGAAGGGGGTGGGAGTGTGGCGGGGGTGAGGGTGGGAGTGTGGGGGGACGTGGACCTATCCACTACATACCTACATGGCACCACACTCTCCTGACGGGTAGACTGAACGAGAGAGAGAGAGAGAGAAGGGGGTGGGAGTGTGGCGGGGGTGAGGGTGGGAGTGTGGGGGGACGTGGACCTATCCACTACATACCTACATGGCACCACTCTCCTGACGGGTAGACTGAACGAGAGAGAGAGAGAGAGAAGGGGGTGGGAGTGTGGCGGGAGTGTGGGGGGACGTGGACCTATCCACTACATACCTACATGGCACCACACTCTCCTGACGGGTAGACTGAACGAGAGAGAGAGAGAGAGAAGGGGGTGGGAGTGTGGGGGGACGTGGACAAAGAGAAAGGGTGGAGAACGGGTGGTAGAGAGCCGGGTGGAAAGAGAAAGGAACAGAGAGACAGAAAGTGCAGTCAGTTTGGATACCTCAACATACTGCAATAGCATTGTCTTACTTTGGTTTTCATTTCCTTTTTTTTCTGATGCAGATGTTCGTTTTGTTAAAACACAGAGAGAGAGAGAGAGAGAGAGAGAGAGAGAGAACGCTAAATGATTTACTGAAGGGCCCAATGTTTGAAATCCAGGTTGCGGCGCATGTCATGTCGGGTTAAGGGGGGTGATTTTTTTCTGATTACCCACTTCAACATGTTCAAACCAGCCACAGCATATGCACACGCATGATCAAGTGCGCACGTTACAACTTCCCCGAAACCCATGTCAGCATTCGGTGGGAATGGAAACAAGAACACCCCCAGCACGCGCACCCCCGAAAACAGAGTAGGTATATGGCTGCCCCACATGGCGCCATAAAAGTGTTATCCACGTAAAAACCCACAGCTTAAAAAACAAAACAAACTGTCATGCACGTGAAAGCCCATTGGTACATGTATACGAGATAAAAATAAAAATAAAAGTATTAATAATAATAATAATGGTATTCATAAAGCGCTGAATCTTGTGCAGAGACAAATCAAAGCGCTTTCGCACCAGTCATTCACAATCATGCATAACTCTAAAACAGAAGAAACTAAAAACAAGGAAGAGGCAGGGAAGGGAGGCTATTTTGGGAAGAGGTGGGTTTTAAGGCCAGACTTGAAAGAGCTGAGTATGGAGACTTGACGAAGCGAAAGAGGAAGTTCATTCCAATTGCAAGGTCCAGAGACAGAGAAAGAACGGTGGCAGACGGTCGAATGTTTGAATCTGGGTATGAGTTGTAGCCCACGAACTCATAAAAAGATTATGCTCAGCCAATACTGCAAGGAGTTTCGTGCGGATCTTTAAGCAGTTCTTCGTCCACCGTCCTTCTAGTGAAAGGAAAGGGCTTTTACAATACAGAGCAATACGGAGCCAAAGGGAGAGTGGTGTTAGCGATGATTGGTCAGCGGGCCTCGTTTCAGGAACAAGCGTGCTTGTAAGCCAGCGATAGTCTTGTAAAAGTGTTTCTCTCCCAAGCGTGCTTCCCCTGTTGAGGATGAAGCTTCCTCATGTGTCAGTTTCAGTTTCAGTTTCAGTAGCTCAAGGAGGCGTCATTGCGTTCGGACAAAACCATATACGCTACACCACATCTGCCAAGCAGATGCCTGACCAGCAGCGTAACCCAACGCGCTTAGTCAGGCCTTGAGAACACACACACACACACACACACACACACACACACACACACACACACACACACACACACACACACAAAAAAATAGATAAGCTTGCATAAATAAATAAATAAATAAATAAATAAATAATAATTATAATATAGAAAAAGGTAGTAGTAATAATATTAGTAATACTAATAAAATGATAATAATAAAACATAAATAAATAAATAAATAAGACAACAATGGTGATAAATAAGCAAATAAATGTAAAATATGAAGACACACATTCACACATACACCCACACATGCATAACAGAAATGCACCAGACATGCAGTTTCACATATATGAAAGCACAGTCAAATACATATAAACGTACATGAGCTCCAACACACACACACACACACGCATTACCGTGCACCTCCTCTACCCCCCCTCCTCCACACACTCATTTCTAGTCTAAGTATCGCAGCTTCCACGGCACACACACACACACACACACACACAAACACACACTCACAGAGATGAACACTTACTTGTACAAGCACATATGAAAGCACAGTCAAATACATATAAACGTACATGAGCTCCAACACACACACACACACACACACACACACACACATTACCTTGCACCTCCTCTACCCCCTCCTCCACACACTCATTTCTAGTCTACGTATCGCAGCTTCCACGGCACACACACACACACACAAACACACACTCACAGAGATGAACACTTACTTGTACAAGCACACACACATACGCATGTGTCAACGATTGTCCAATGACAGTGTTTCTCTCCCTTGTGTGCTAGCCCTGTTTGAGGATGAAGCTTCCTCATGTGTCAACGACTGTCCAGTCAAAGTTTCTCTCTCCCCGCTGTGTGCTCCCTGCCCACCCCCACACAACGAGTCTTGTCACACCACTATACCACACAGGGTACTTTTTCTTTCTGTCCCTCATGTTTTTTCCCCATGCAAACTTACCAACAACAAATTATAGTAGTTCACACGATTTCATTACATGTATGAAAGTCGTTTTGGATGCGCTTATTGAAAATGATGTAATGATGTCACAACTACGTCAAAAGTTATGACGTCGACTGTGTGTGATGTCACGCAGTCTTGTGGGAGAAGCTGGCGCAGAGAAGAAAAAGAAAAGTTTGCTCAGTTTATTACCATGGGGCAGAAAGATGAGGCCGTTGATTGGCTGACAAGGGGTGCGGTCCAGGCACGTGCAACAGCACGTGCTTTGCACGAGCCCTTCAGCTTGCATCTGCCGGGCGACGGGCGACAGTCATTAGGACGAGGAGGAGGCGGAGAAGAGGGATGTGGGGGGGGGAGGGGCAGGGGGGTGGGGGGGGGGGAAGAGAGCCTTGTGGAGGAGGTCAGGGCGACAGTAGTGTCGTGATGAAAACGAAATGACAAGACGGCCAACCCACCCCCACCCGCCACCACAGCGAGGGGCACGAGCCGATATCTTGTGATGTGGTATTTGCCGCCGTGCCACGGGGCCCGTGTCCTCCGATGAAGATCAGCAAAAGAGAGGGGTGGTCCGAGCCAATTAACGAGGGTCAGGTCTTTGGGAAGAGCGCGCGCCACGTGTCGGCACGTGCTACTGCCCTCCCTGCAGGGGGTTGAGGGAGAGGGAGGAAGCAACAAGGCGGCGACAGCAGCGAGCAGATGGGGGCTGAGTGCTGAGTGGGGAACTAAGAGTTACCGGCAAGTTGACAGTAACATTTTGGGGCGGTGGTCACGCAGAGTCGGTAGAAACGTGCGTGATTAATTGAAAAACTGGCTGGCGCCAAATACCTGTAGAGAACCAAGCGATGTCTTTGATGTTTGTTGTTTCCGCGGGGTTTGTGGTCAGCGCTGTGGTCGTTGTGGTGGCTGGACATCCTGCGCTGGTTTGGTCTACAAAGGGGATGGTAGTAGCCGCGTGGTCCGTTCTGAGGGTCCACATGGTTCAAATCCCTGATGTCTAAATGAATAAAATATTTGATCAGAGTGATCGGACACTGAACCTCAGACACCCACACACCCACATATACTGGCACATGCACACACACACGCACATACGCGTGTACTCACGTACATGCACGCAAGCACGCACACAATCTCACACTCACACACACCCTTATCCCCCCCTCCCACACACACACTTTCCGTAACAACACGTTTTGTTGTTTTTTGTTGGTTTTGTTGTTGTTGTTTGTTTGTTTGTTTGTTTGTTTGTTGTTTTTTCTATAAAACAATCGTAACCATTGGATGTCTTGTTGCTTCCTTTCTTGCTTCCTTTCTTTTTCTTTCTCTGGGATTTTCCGGCATTCAGTGGTGTGAGGACATGTGTGGTGTGTGTCAGTATATTATTATTATGATTATTATTACTACTATGAGAGAGAGAGAGAGAGAGAGAGAGAGAGAGAGAGAGAGACTGTGTATTTGTGTGTGACTTACTCTGGACGCCACATCCACTCACTCCCCCCCCCCCCCACCCCACCCCTCACATTCACCACCCCCCACTGTTTCCCCCCACAGAGGACCAGCAGCAGAACAAGAGGCTGACCAAGGCGGAGGACATGGACGCCGACCCCCACCACAACCACAGCAACAACAAGCTGAAGGGGGCCGCCCCCACCAGACCCTCCGGCCCCCTGGCCCCCGCGGCGCCCCTGGGCAAAGACGAGGTCCGCGACAGCTCCATGGACATGCCGGACCAGCCGGACTCCCTGGCCACGCGTTGCGCGGGCATCACGCTGCAGCACCGGGCCGCCGACATGTCGGCCTCGTCGCTGGACAAGCGGGCGGCTCTGGCGGCAGCGTCGGGCATCCAAACAACGACGCAGTGCCACGCCGTCAGCCTGGCGGGGCCCTCGCCGCCAACCCAGTGCCAGTTCGGGGGCTCCCCGTACCCGCAGTCGTGCGCCCTCAGCGGGGTCGGGGTGGGCGCCAGCGACGGGCAGGTGTACTACCCGCACCACGGGGTCAGCCGAGTGTCTCCGGCGGCGGGGTTCCTGCCGGCGGCGTCCTCAGTCAGCAGTAGCAGCATGGTCGGTGGAGGAGGGGGCGGGGCTTCACTGCTGCCCTCGTCCATGGCCTCGCTGCACGCCTCGCACCCCGCGGGGCCCACCGCGCCTTGCCGCATCCCTTCCCAGGTGCCCGCCCTGGCCGACTGCCCCTCCCTCCGCCACCAGCCCCACCACCACTCGGCGCTGTCGGCGCCCTCGGCCTACGGGGGTCTGAGGGGGAGTGTCGGAGCCGCCAGTCAGCCGTCGGGCCACCACCCGTCCCTGGCGCCCTGCACCTACATGCAGCCGTCACAGCCCTATCTCAACACCGGCATGCACATGATGAACTTCCCCTCACAGATGCACTAAACTGCGCCTTTGAGTTTTTGTGTGTGTTTTTTTTTTTTTTTTTTTTTTTTTTTTTTTTACCCGCTCCAACCTACCTGTGCACCACCGCCTCCCTTAGCCCCCCTCCTCCTGCCCTCCCCCCCCTACCCCCCGCACCCCTCCTACACTTACCACAGCATGACGTCATGGTCCAGGCTGGCAGAGGGTGGGTGAGTTGGGATCTTGTTGGGGGGAGATAATGACGGTTTTTTGGAGGGAGGAGGGTGTGGAAGGTACATTGTGTGTGTACAAACATTGGGAGGTACATTGTGTGTGTACAAACATTGGGAGGAGGGTGTGGAAGGTACATTGTGTGTGTACAAACATTGTGGTTGTGCTGGTGATGAGAAGAATGGCGACGAACAATGTTGGGAAATCCACTGACTGGATGAAGTAAAGGTGCTGTGTGGACCAGTGGAGTTCTGGACAACTCACGTCGACCAGCAGTAGTGCTCTTCTGGTTTGTTTCCTACCCTGGGCATCATCCAGGTGTGTGCGTGAGGCATTTGACTTCTGGTGGTGTCTCTGATGAGCACGTTGACTCCAGGTTTGGCTTCGCCTAGCCTTTTGCAGTTTGTCCCCGCATACAAACTGACGAGACCCTCTCTCTGTGTCTCGGCCTCCGAAGACGTAATTGGCTGTCCTGACAACAACAAAATCGATGCTTGCCAGTTGCTTCATCAGTGATCGTGAACAGAGATGAAAGAAATAAAGAAAAAAACTGATACTGTGATTGGCTTCACTCATCGGAACAGGACCTCAAACAGTTAACACCACCACCACCGCCATGCAGAAAAAGTGGTGACGTTGTGTGTTTTTCTCCTCACGAGAAGCAGTGCAAGATTTCTCTCTTCCAAAGAGAGGAACAAGAGAGGACAAGAGGAGCGAACCTACACAGACACTGCGAAATGACGATGCTGGTTTGTTTCACCATTGTGGGGGGAAGGGGGGGTTGATATGGAGAACTCTCTCCCCCCAAAAGAAAACTTGATCCCACGGCGTGTTTCACTCTTGGGAGAAAGAGAATTAAAAAAAAAAAAAAAAAAAAAAGAGGAAAGAAAAAAAAATAGAAAAAAAATGGAGATCTCTCGGAGCGCAACTCGGAGGAAAACGACGGGGCTGACGTATCCTGCTATCCCTGTGGTGGCTTGGAGAACCCTCGTGGAGCCTCCACATGCGGTAAGTGATTCCGGAAAAGGGTTTGATCCTGCCGGAGTATGAAGAACACGCTCCCCTTTGAAGGCGGAGCTTTTTGTTTGTTTATTCC
Organism: Babylonia areolata; assembly: GCF_041734735.1. NCBI lineage: Eukaryota > Metazoa > Mollusca > Gastropoda > Neogastropoda > Buccinidae > Babylonia > Babylonia areolata. The sequence continues at coordinate 42,569,666 of NC_134887.1, read as the reverse complement.
TTGGAGGAGTGGGGGGAGGGTGGGGTGGGACTCTGTGGAACTCCCTCCTCCCACCCCCAACTCAGAGAAAAACAAACCAAAAGGGAAAAAATAACGCTTTTTTCCGAAATTGACCCAGCCTCCACGAAAACTTAAAAGAGTTCCCGAAGAACAGCTATGCTCTTAGTATTTGTGTGTGTGTGTGTGTGTGTGTGTGTGTGTGTGTGTGTGTGTGTGTGTGTGTGCTTGTGGTCAGCACACGCTTTTTGTTGTTGTTTGTTGTTTTGTGTTTTGTTGTTTTTCTAACTGCTGGTCAACGGGTGTGGAGGTTGTGGTCAAGCTTGCCCTCAACTGAAGAATGTTTTCTATTGTCCATAGGCATCTGGTCAGCTCACCAAGGGAAAAAGACGATTGTGTGTGTGTGTGTGTGTGTGTGTGTGTGTGTGTGTGGAGTATTCATTGCTCTGTTTCTTTTATTGTCTTGTATTTTCATTCCCCAATTTGTTGTGTGGGTAGGTAGGTGTTTGTGTGTGGACGTCGCGTGTATGTATGCATGTCTGTCTGTAGGCGTGTGTGTGTGTGTGTTTGTGTGTTTGTAGGTGTGTGTGTGTTTATGGGTTTCGGTATGTTTGTGGGGGCCCGGGGAGGGGGTGGGGGGATGAGAGTTTTGTGAGT
>NC_134887.1:42551512-42566512 GCF_041734735.1 Babylonia areolata | reverse complement strand
TTGAGGTAAAACAACCATTCTACTTCGTCTTTCTAGTTTCTGTACCCGTCCAGAATTTTGTTTTAGTTGAGCGAGTTGGTTTCGTTCGTCAGATAATGTGATAGTTATCTGTAGCTCGAGCCACTCTCCTTTTCTTCTCACTTGTTCCGCTTCTCTGTCTGGCTGTCTGTCTCTCTGTCTGTCTGTCTGTCTCTCTCTCTGTGTCTGTCTGTCTCTCTCTCTCTGTCTGTCTGTCTCACTCTCTCTTTCTCTCTCTCCCCCTCCTCTCTCTCTCGCTCTCTCTTCCTCCCCACCCTCTCTATCTCCCCCCTCTCTCCCCCCCTCTAGCTCTCTCTCTTCCTCCCTCTCTCTCTCTCCCCATTCTCTCTTTCCCTCTTCTTCCCCCTCTCTCTCTCACACACACCCTCTCTTCCTTTCCCTCTCTCTCTCTCTTCCCCCTCTCTCTCACTCTCTCTCTTCCTCCCCACCCCTCTCTCTCCCTCTTCCTCCCCCTATCTCTCATTCTCTCTATTCCCTCCCTCTCTCTCACACACTCTCGCTTCCTCCCCCCTCTCTCTCCCTCTCTCTCTCTCTTTTTTCCTCCCCATCCTCTCTCTCTCCCCCTCTCTCTCTCTCTGTCTTCCCCCCTCTCTCTCACTCACTCTCTTCCTCCCCCTCTCACTCTCTTCCCCCTCTCTCTCTCTTCCTCCCCCTCTCTCCCACTCTTTCTTTTCCCCCTCTCTCACTCTCTCTCCCCCTTCTCTCTCTCTGTCTTCCCCCCTCTCTCACTCTCTCTCCCCCTTCTCTCTCTCTGTCTTCCCCCCTCTCTCACTCTCTCACCCCCTTCTCTCTCTCTCTCTCTTCCCCCCTCTCTCTCACTCTCTCTCACCCCTCTGTCTCTCTTCCCTCTCTCTCTCTCTCTCTCTCTCTCTTCCTCTCCCTCTCTCTCTCTCACCCTTTCTCTCTTTCTCTCCCTTTCTCTCTTCCCCTATCTCTCTCTCTCTTTCCCCCTCTCTCTCTCTTCCTCCCCCTGTCTTTTTCATTCTCTCTCTCCCCCCTCATTCCCCCCACCCTCTCTCTCTCCCCCTCATTCCCTCTCTCTCTCTCCCCCTCTCTCTTTCTCCTTCCTCTCTCTCCCTCCCCTCATTTCCTCTCTCTCCATCTCTCTTCCTCCTTCCTCTCTCTCTCTCCCTCTCTCTTCCTCATCTCTCTCTCTCCCCCTCATTCCCTCTCTCTCTCTCCCTCTCTCTCTCCCTCCTTCTCTCTCTCTCTCTCTCCCCTCATTCCCTCTCTCTCTCTCTCTCCCTCTCTCTCTCTCTTCCTCCTTCCTCTCTCTCTCTCCCCTTCATTCCCTCTCTCTCTCTCCCTCTCTCTCTCCCTCCTTCTCTCTCTCTCTCTCTCCCCTCATTCCCTCTCTCTCTCTCTCTCCCTCTCTCTCTCTCTTCCTCCTTCCTCTCTCTCTCTCTCCCCTTCATTCCCTCTCTCTCTCTCTCTTCCTCCTTCCTCTCTCTCTCTCTCCCCTTCATTCCCTCTCTCTCTCTCTCTCTCTCTCTCCCCCTCTCTCTTCCTCCTTCCTTTCTCTCTCTCCCCCTCATTCCCCCCTCTCTCTCTCTCCCCCCTCTCTCTTCTTCCTTCCTGTCTCTCTCTTTCTCCCCCCTCTCTCCCCTCTCTCTCTTCTCCCCCCCCTCTCTCCCCTCTCTCTCTCCCCCCTCTCTCTCTCTCTACCTCCCCCACTCTCCCTTCCTCCACCCTCTCTCTCTAGCGTTCTCTCCTCCTCCCCCCTCTTTCTCTTCCCCCTCTCTCTCCCTCACTCTCGCTCTCTCTCTCTCTCTCTCCTCCTCTTTCTCTTCCCCTTCTCTCTCCCTCACTCTCGCTCTCTCTCTCTTTCCTCCTCTTTCTCTTCCTCTTCTCTCTCTCTCGCTCTCTCTCTCTTTCTTCCTCTTTCTCACCCCCCCTCTCTCTCTCACTCTCGCTCTCTCTCTTTCCCCCTCTCTCTCTTCCCCCTCCCTCTCTCTCACTCTCGCTCTCTCTCTTTCCCCCTCTCTCCCCCTCTCTTTCTCTCTGGCTGTCTCTTTACTATATATAATGATTAAGGAACTTGTTCTGTCGTTTCAGTCCTCGTTTCACACCATCCTTTCACAGTCTGTGTCTTTGCATCACTCCCTCTGATTGACTAGTGCCCAGAGCTGATGACCACAACTGACATTTTACTGAACACACCCACACACCCACACCCATACTCACACACACACACACACACACACACACACACACACACACAGAGAGAGAGACCTATAGTGAGTTGTAGGCACCCTCCAGTCTCGGGAGACTAGGTAACGCAGCGCCAGTTGTGGCTTGACAGGCGCACACACCCAGTGGAAAATGACAGTCTCTCCCACACTTTCCCACACAGGAGACCAAGTCTAATGTTAGTCTGTCAGGCAGATTCTTCGTCTTCCGTTCCGCTTCTGAATGTCGGCCAAGCGTCTCTTGTAGACCTGGAGGGGCCTTTCTTGCACCGTCAGCTCCTAGGAGGATCGTTCGAAGGCTGTAGCTTCCTACGTGTCTTGGCTTGATGCCCAGGATCTCCAGGTCTCTTTATGCAGACATCTTTGTAGCGTTAGTGGGGATCTGCGTGCTGGGCGCTTTCTCTGGGCCAGCTTTCCATACAGGAGCGTCCGTGCGTCTTCGGAAGTCGTCCATTTCGCTTGACAGTGTCCGAGATAGCAATGCCATCACTATGTTGCTCGTAGTATAGTGCATGAAGACACTAACGACATGAAAGGTGGTCAGGGTCTCTCTCTGCCTTAATGTCCATAGAAACAGATGACAAAAATGTGGAAGGATAATTACAGTTTGTATAGAAAAATGATTATAAGGCACGTCGTGTTATATGCTCGAAGTGACGCTTTTGTTTGCTTTTATGCGTGTACAGTTTTACATATTTAATTTTCTGTTGTTTTCTTTTTTCCTTTTTCTTTTTTGTTAATGTCTGTTATTAACTCCTTTTTTATACTTTTTTTTGGTTCACTTGTATAATCACACACAATGTAAGTCCATGCAATAACCTTACATTCTGGTTGTGTGTGTGTGTGTGTGTGTGTGTGTGTGTGTTAAACTTTAACTAATTCATTTTTTTCGGTAGATACTTTGTCTGTCAACGTAAAGAAATATTTTAAAAAGCTTCAAATAGAAAAATAATAAAGCTCTTCCCACAAATTTTCAGACACGCACCTATTACATTTTGTTTCTTGTTCACAAAACTTATCAATTTTATCTGACATACTGCCACAGTGATTAACAGCAGTCGTTTTATCAGTTTTGTTTTAGATGGTAACTACTTCTACTTGCACTGATGCATGCATGTGCTATCATCAGTAAAATCCCGCCATGAAATAGGACATTAATCTGAATGTGCTACGGGAGCTTCTCTCTCTCTCTCTCTCTCTCTCTCTCTCTCTCTCTCTCTCTTCGTTTTTAATGTTCTCACTCTTCTAAGGCATAAGGTTTTAAAATCGACTGATGGCATAGAAAGGCTGTTGTGTTTTGCTCTCAGGTGTAAAGGTCTTACATTACATTCGCCCAGGTGGTTGTTATATGGTAAAAGTAGTAGTTTGAAGTGGAATTTCCTACAGAATTTTGTCAGGGACAACCCTTTCGTTGCCGTGGGTTCTTTTACACGCGCTTAATGCACGCTACTCACGGGACATCGGTTTATCGTCTCATCCGAACGTCAGTTGAGCGTCTGGACCACCGCTCAGGGTCTAGAGGAGGGGGGGAAATTACAGGCGAGTGTAGGATTCGAACTTATGCTCTCGGATTCTCTCTCGCTTCTTCTTGCGTAACCACTGGGCCCTAACTCCACATGTAAGGACTGCTAAGAATAGAATTGCTTAAAAAAAATAAAATAAAATAAAATAAAATAAAAAAGAAGAAGAAGAAAAGAAAGAATAGAATTGCTCCATTTCCAGCATCAGTTCGACAAACACCAGTCGCTGAAGGTGAGTAAAAATACGATTTGGTGCGGATTTTTTTCTGTTGATTTTTTGTTGTTGTTGTTGTTGGGGTTTTTTTTTGTTTGTTCTTGTTGCATGTTCTGAAAACACACACACACACACACACACACACACACACACACACACACACACACCTAACCAGGTTTTTGGTTCCTATTGGTAGTGGAGTTGCTGATATGGCGATTAGTTCCAAACCTCTTATCCTCTTTGTTCTGTGTGTATCATGGTTGCTTGTAGATTGTAGATTGTGTGCGTTTTTATATTGATCTTTTGTTTGTCGTGCTGGTTGTCGTTTACGCCACACCACATCTTAAAGAAATATATATATATTTGGAAAATGGTAAGGTTGGTGGTTTTGGATGGGGGGTTTGGGACCTGGTCAGGCCAGTCCTCTGTATTCTGGCGTTGGTTAGATTTTTTAAGTTAAAATGTTAAGTAGAAATTATCTGATATACAAAAGCTACTGCAAGCTTTGTATTCAGTGTGTGTTTTGTTTTTGTTTTTTGTTTTTTTATTGCTGCTTAAAAGAAAAGAAAAAAGTTAAAATGTTAAGTAGAAATTATCTGATATACAAAAGCTACTGCAAGCTTTGTATTCAGTGTGGTTTTTTTTGTGTGTTTTTTTAATTTTTTTTTATTTTATTGCTGCTTAAAAGAAAAGAAAAAAGTTAAAATGTTAAGTAGAAATTATCTGATATACAAAAGCTACTGCAAGCTTTGTATTCGGTGTTGTTGTTTTGTTTGTTTTGTTTTGTTTTGTTTTTTTGTTTTTGTTTTTTTAATTTTAATTACTGCTTAAAAGAAAAGAAAAAAGTTAAAATGTTAAGTAGAAATTATCTGATATACAAAAGCTGCTGCAAGCTTTGTATTCAGTGTGTGTTTTGTTTTTGTTTTGTTTTTTGTTTTTATTGCTGCTTAAAAGAAAAGAAAAAAGCTCAAATGCTTTGTATTCAGTGTGTGGGGTTTTTTGTTTTGTTGTTTCGTTTTGTTTTTGTTTTTTGTTTGTTTTGTTTTTTGCTGCTTAAAAAAAGTTAAAATGTTAAGTAGAAATTATCTGATATACAAAAGCTACTGCAAGCTTTGTATTCAGTGTGTGTTTTGTTTTGTTTTGTTTTTTCGTTGTTGTTTTTTTTTTCTTTTTTTTTTTTTTTTTAATTGCTGCTTTAAAAAAAAGAAAAAAGTTAAAATGTTAAGTAGAAATTATCTGATATACAAAAACTACTGCAAGCTTTGTATTCAGTGTGTGTTTTGTTTTGTTTTGTTTTTGTTTTTTTGTTTTGTTTTTATTGCTGCTTAAAAGAAAAGAAAAAAGTTCAAATGCTACTGTAAGCTTTGTATTCGGTGTGTGTGGTTTTTATTGTTTTTATTGCTGCTTTAAAAAAAAAGGAAAAAAAAGTTAAAATGTTAAGTAGAAATTATCTAATATACAAAAGCTACTGCAAGCTTTGTATTCAGTGTGTGTTTTGTTTTTGTTTTGTTTTTCTGTTGTTGTTTTTTTTATTGCTGCTTAAAAGAAAAGAAAAAAGTTAAAATGTTAAGTAGAAATTATCTGATATACAAAAACTACTGCAAGCTTTGTATTCGGTGTTGTTGTTTTTTGTTTTGTTTTTCTGTTTGTTTTTTATTGCTGCTTAAAAAAAAGTTAAAATGTTAAGTAGAAATTATCTGATATACAAAAACTACTGCAAGCTTTGTATTCAGTGTGTGTTTTGTTTTGTTTTGTTTTTCTGTTTGTTTTTTATTGCTGCTTAAAAAAAAGTTAAAATGTTAAGTAGAAATTATATATCTGATATACAACAGCTACTGCAAGCTTTGTATTCAGTGTGTGTTTTGTTTTGTTTTGTTTTTCTGTTTGTTTTTTATTGCTGCTTAAAAAAAAGTTAAAATGTTAAGTAGAAATTATATATCTGATATACAACAGCTACTGCAAGCTTTGTATTCAGTGTGTGTTTTGTTTTGTTTTGTTTTTCTGTTTGTTTTTTATTGCTGCTTAAAAAAAAGTTAAAATGTTAAGTAGAAATTATCTGATATACAACAGCTACTGCAAGCTTTGTATTCAGTGTGTGTTTTGTTTTGTTTTGTTTTTTTGTTTGTTTTTTATTGCTGCTTAAAAAAGGTTAAAATGTTAAGTAGAAATTATATATCTGATATACAACAGCTACTGCAAGCTTTGTATTCAGTGTGTGGTGTGTTTTTGTTTTGTTTTGTTTTTGTTGTTTGTTTTGTTTTTTGCTGCTTAACATTCAGTAGAAATTATATATCTGATATACAACAGCTACTGTAAGCTTTGTATTCAGTGTGTGTGGTCTTTTTTTTATTTTTTTTTTATTGCTGCTTAAAAAGAAAAAAGAAAAAAAAAGCTATTGCAAGGTTTGTTTTCAATATTTTACTTTTCTTTTATTCCAAATCGTTTTCTAGTTCGTTCAACAGCTTCTGATGGGTTTGCATTCATTATTCTACTTTTCTTTCTTTTTTTCTTTTTTTTTTTTCTTGCAAAATCGTTTTCTGGTTCGTTCAACAGCTACTGTAAGGTTTGCATTCGGTATGTCAATTTTCTTTTATCGCTAATATTCGGTATCTGGTTTGTTCAAAAGGAATTGTAGGGTATGCATTCAGTATGTTACTTTTCTTTTATTGCTAATTCAGCTTCTGTTTTGTTCAAAAGGTATTGTAGGGTTTGTTTTCCAGTATGTTACTTTTTTTTTGTTGCAAATTCGGTTTCTGTTTTGTTCAGAAGATATTGTAGGGTTTGTCAGTTTTCCAGTATGTAGTTTTTTTGTTGTTGCTAATTCGGTTTCTGTTTTGTTCAGAAGATATTGTAGGGTTTGTCAGTTTTCCAGTATGTAGCTTTTTTTGTTGTTGCTAATTCGGTTTCTGTTTTGTTTTCCTCTCCCTCCCCCCTCACACCCTGTCTCCCTCTCCCCCTCCCCCCAACATCCCCCATCTCTCTCTCGCCTCCCTCCCTCCCTCCCTCCTCCTCCCTCTCTACCCCTCTCTCAGATGATATTGAACGGATGGGAACAGGTCCAGTACACTTGTTGGTAATTTACGTTTTGGGTACCGAATGCCTGCCTAAGGGATTCTTTTTCTTTTCTTTTTAAAGAAAGTTTTTGTTTTAATCTCTGGTTTCGTTTTAAATTGTTTATGATATATTTGTTGTTAGAAGCTTTGATTGATCCTTTTATATTGTTGTGTGAGCGTCACCAACGGTGCAACATGATTCTCTTTTGAACATCATTGTCATCATCATCGTCATCGTCACCTGAAGTCGCTGTTAATGTTTAACTACCCGCTGGACATGTTTGAAATTCGAAGAAAAAAGAATCGGCATGTCTGAATTGACATGTATGGTTTTTGTGGGTTTTTAACATGCTGCTTGTTTGGGAAAAAAACGAACTATTGAAAATGATTTGTCAATAATTGAAAATGAATTGTCATGATTGAAATGCCATGTGTGTATGTGTGTGTTTGTTTTTGCTTTTTATCATGATTTGTCACAATGTCGAAATATTGGAACATTCCCTTGCTCGATCAATAAAAGTGAAAGTATCTGAATGGTCTGTCAGCCTGTCTGTTTGCTAAACTCGGACTCCGCGTATGTATGAGTGTGTGTGTGTGAATGAAACAATACACATGTTGTGTGTGTGTTTGTGTGTGTGTGTGCGTAAATAAAATTGCATACACCGTGCGTGTCTGAATGTGTGTTCGTGCGTTTTTGCCTCTGTGTGTGTGTGTGCGTGTGTGAACCTGCGTACATTCTGTGTGTGTGTGTGTGTGTGTGGACATGTGTCTGGGAATGAAACTGCATACACTATGTGTGTCTGAATGTATGTTCGTGCGTTCATGTGTGGTGTGTGTGTGTGTGCGCGCGCACGCGCACGTGTGTGTTTGTGTGTGTGTTTGTGTGACAAAATAAGAAAGGGTGGCACATGGTGATTTGTTCAAATTCGCTTGTAATGAACTAGAACACAATAATTAAAACAATGTGCAAAACTGAAAATAGACGATAATCCATTAAGTTTCTCTCTCTCTCTCTCTCTCTCTCTCTCTCTCTCTCTCTCTCTCTCTCTCTCTCTCTCTCTCTCTCTCTCTCAGTCTCGACTTCCAATAACCTAACCGTCAAAAAACGACATACTTCATTAAAACAAAAAAACCCACCCAAAAGACCCGACCGAATTCCTGCACACAATGATAGGTTACGCTATCGATAGGCTTTACGCTTCTGTGCAATGAGATTGTGGTGTGAAGATGACACTGACGCTGTGAGATGTTCCTTTCTGAGGCTTGTGGTGTCCAGATGACACTGACGCTGTGAGATGTTCCTTTCTGAGGCTTGTGGTGTCCAGATGACACTGACGCTGTGAGATGTTCCTTTCACAGCCTCAGCTGACGAACGTTCAATAGACCGAGGTGCCAGTTGCATTGCTTGGTTCTAACTTGTTGACAGTTACACGTGACTAAATGCCTACGTTGACCGAACTACGCCACTGGTCAGTTCCATACTACACACAGTTAGTAGCGGGTTACGACCATACCAGGCTCTTCCGTCCGAGCAATGCAACTGGCTCCACTGGAGAGTTCTGCGGCCATCTTGGATCTTGCGCATGCGCTTCTAACTTTTAATCGAAATTTCAAGCAATGCCAAAGGCGATCGACGACACTGACAAAAGCAGCAAACATGCGCTATATTCTGTATCTTCAGTTGATAGCCTTCATTACTACAATCAAACTCTGTACAACACATGCACAATTAAAAAAATAATAAATAATTTTTTTTTTAAACCAACAAAACCTTCAGCAAAAAAATGGAAGAAAGAAGCCTTCTGTTCGCACGTTCTTCCTTCTCTCGATCGCCTTGTTGGTCGAAATTTCGGAGAGCCAATCAGCTTTGAGAGCACAGATCATGTGACGCGCTTCTAAAAGTCATGTCAGCACGGAACTCTCCAGCGGTCAATTGACTACAGACCCGATGGTACATACAACCGCACCTCCCCTCCCCCCACTCCCCCTTTTTCCCCTCCCCTCGACCCTCCCCTCCTCCCCTCCTCCCAAGATGGCCAACACCTTGAAGGCAACCTGCTTCTTAACTTTGTGAAGAGTCTTCTTCTTCTCCTTCTTCTTCTTCTTCTTCTTCTTCTTCTACGTGAGGGTATAGGGGTGGGGGAGTTGAGGTGATCTGTGAGGTTAGCCTTTCAACTGACCGACCTACATCCCTATACGGGGTCAGTATTTCTGTCCGGAGTATCTTTAGCGGACAGGGGCTTCTCTTCTCTTTCACCCCACCCCACCCGACTCCCCGGGGGAATTTTTTGTGTGTACAGGACTTTGAAGGGGTTTAGTTTGTGTGTGTGTGTGTCTGTCTGTCTGTCTGTCTATCTGTGTTGCACGCATATATATATATATATATATATATATATATATATATATGTGTGTGTGTGTGTGTGTGTGTGTGTGTGTGTGTCTGTGTGTGTGTGTGTGTGTGTGTGTGTGTGTGCGCGCGAGAGAGAGACAGACAGACAGACAGAGAGACAGGGAGAACTCAACGAAACTCTATTTTAAGAGTGTAATGGAGTAATAGAATATAACCATATTGTTTTCACATCCGGCCTACTCGGCAAAAAATTTTTTTAAAGGTACAAAAAATTATATAAAAAAACATAAAGAAAGTGACAGAAGAGAAAAGAAAAACACGAGCTGTTTCAGCAGCAAAGTATGCGAAATAACACAGCATGCACAGAACGAACTTACATGTAGTTATGAACAATACGACGAAGAAAGCTGTGAATAAACAGAAAAGGGGAAGAGAGGGGGGGGGGGAATAGACAGAGAGCAAGATGGAGAGTGAGGAAAGAACAAATAAAGGTGGGGGAGCATGAGAGAGAGAGAGAGAGGGGGGGGGGGGAATAGACAGAGAGCAAGATGGAGAGTGAGGAAAGAACAAATAAAGGTGGGGGAGCATGAGAGAGAGAGGGGGGGGAATAGACAGAGAGCAAGATGGAGAGTGAGGAAAGAACAAATAAAGGTGGGGGAGCATGAGAGAGAGAGAGGGGGGGGGGGGGAATAGACAGAGAGCAAGATGGAGAGTGAGGAAAGAACAAATAAAGGTGGGGGAGCATGAGAGAGAGAGAGAGGGGGGGGGAATAGACAGAGAGCAAGATGGAGAGTGAGGAAAGAACAAATAAAGGTGGGGGAGCATGAGAGAGAGAGAGGGGGGGGGGAATAGACAGAGAGCAAGATGGAGAGTGAGGAAAGAACAAATAAAGGTGGGGGAGCATGAGAGAGAGAGAGAGGGGGGGAATAGACAGAGAGCAAGATGGAGAGTGAGGAAAGAACAAATAAAGGTGGGGGAGCATGAGAGAGAGAGGGGGGGGGAATAGACAGAGAGCAAGATGGAGAGTGAGGAAAGAACAAATAAAGGTGGGGGAGCATGAGAGAGAGAGAGAGAGAGGGGGGGGGGAATAGACAGAGAGCAAGATGGAGAGTGAGGAAAGAACAAATAAAGGTGGGGGGAGCATGAGAGAGAGAGAGAGAGGGGGGGGGGAATAGACAGAGAGCAAGATGGAGAGTGAGGAAAGAACAAATAAAGGTGGGGGAGCATGAGAGAGAGAGAGAGAGAGGGGGGGGGAATAGACAGAGAGCAAGATGGAGAGTGAGGAAAGAACAAATAAAGGTGGGGGAGCATGAGAGAGAGAGAGAGAGGGGGGGGGGAATAGACAGAGAGCAAGATGGAGAGTGAGGAAAGAACAAATAAAGGTGGGGGAGCATGAGAGAGAGAGAGAGAGAGGGGGGGGAATAGACAGAGAGCAAGATGGAGAGTGAGGAAAGAACAAATAAAGGTGGGGGAGCATGAGAGAGAGAGAGAGAGGGGGGGAATAGACAGAGAGCAAGATGGAGAGTGAGGAAAGAACAAATAAAGGTGGGGGAGCATGAGAGAGAGAGGGGGGGAATAGACAGAGAGCAAGATGGAGAGTGAGGAAAGAACAAATAAAGGTGGGGGAGCATGAGAGAGAGAGAGAGAGGGGGGAATAGACAGAGAGCAAGATGGAGAGTGAGGAAAGAACAAATAAAGGTGGGGGAGCATGAGAGAGAGAGAGAGAGGGGGGGGAATAGACAGAGAGCAAGATGGAGAGTGAGGAAAGAACAAATAAAGGTGGGGGAGCATGAGAGAGAGAGGGGGGGGAATAGACAGAGAGCAAGATGGAGAGTGAGGAAAGAACAAATAAAGGTGGGGGAGCATGAGAGAGAGAGAGAGAGGGGGGAATAGACAGAGAGCAAGATGGAGAGTGAGGAAAGAACAAATAAAGGTGGGGGAGCATGAGAGAGAGAGAGAGAGGGGGGGGAATAGACAGAGAGCAAGATGGAGAGTGAGGAAAGAACAAATAAAGGTGGGGGAGCATGAGAGAGAGAGGGGGGGAATAGACAGAGAGCAAGATGGAGAGTGAGGAAAGAACAAATAAAGGTGGGGGAGCATGAGAGAGAGAGAGAGAGGGGGGGGGAATAGACAGAGAGCAAGATGGAGAGTGAGGAAAGAACAAATAAAGGTGGGGGAGCATGAGAGAGAGAGAGAGAGGGGGGGGGGGGAATAGACAGAGAGCAAGATGGAGAGTGAGGAAAGAACAAATAAAGGTGGGGGAGCATGAGAGAGGGATATGAGGGCAGACTGACTGACAGACAGGCACAGTTACAGACAGACAGACACATAGACAGACAGACAGAGAGAAACAGAGAGGGAGAGAAAAAGGAGAAAGAGAGACAGACAGACAGAAAGACAGAGAGAAACACAGAGAGAGAAGAAGGAGAATGAAAGAGAGAGAGAGATAGAGGGGGGTGGGTGGGGGCATGAATGCATTTTCAATAATCAAAAAAAAAAAAAAAAAATTCGGTAGGAGTTGATAGGAACAGAGCATTAATCACAGATTCTTCATTAAATATGTAAGATGTGTGTTCTAACAGAGATGGTTTGGGATGTGTTAGAGAGAGGGAGAGAGAAACACATAGAGAAAGAGACACAGAGAGAGAGAGACAGAGAGAGAGAGAAAAAGAGAGAGAGACAGAGAGAGAGGGGGGGGGGGTTGTCACCATATCTCGTATATGTGTATTTTAAACACTTTCATTTTGTAAAGTACAGGTAACGTTTATTTCCACTCGTATTGCTACATGAGATATGAGTGAGAGAGACAGATAGACAGACAGAGAAAGATACAGACAGACAGAAAGGGAGACAGAGAGAGAAAGATACAGACAGACAGAAAGGGAGACAGACAGAGAAAGATACAGACAGACAGAAAGGGAGACAGACAGACAGACACAGACAGACAGAAAGGGAGACAGACAGAGAAAGACACAGACAGAAAGGGAGACAGACAGAGAAAGATACAGACAGACAGAAAGGGAGACAGACAGACAGACACAGACAGAAAGGGAGACAGACAGAGAAAGATACAGACAGACAGAAAGGGAGACAGACAGAGAAAGATACAGACAGACAGAAAGGGAGACAGACAGACAGACACAGACAGAAAGGGAGACAGACAGAGAAAGATACAGACAGACAGAAAGGGAGACAGACAGAGAAAGACACAGACAGACAGAAAGGGAGACAGACAGACAGACACAGACAGAAAGGGAGACAGACAGAGAAAGATACAGACAGACAGAAAGGGAGACAGACAGAGAAAGATACAGACAGACAGAAAGGGAGACAGACAGACAGACACAGACAGAAAGGGAGACAGACAGAGAAAGATACAGACAGACAGAAAGGGAGACAGACAGAGAAAGATACAGACAGACAGAAAGGGAGACAGACAGAGAAAGATACAGACAGACAGAAAGGGAGACAGACAGAGAAAGATACAGACAGACAGAAAGGGAGACAGACAGAGAAAGATACAGACAGAAAGGGAGACAGACAGAGAAAGATACAGACAGAGAGGGAGACAGACAGAGAAAGATACAGACAGAGAGGGAGACAGACAGATACTGACGAGAAACTAGTTAACCACTTCATCATTCTGTTTGGAAAACAACTTCACAACAAGACACAGAACCAAAAACGCGAAGAACCCAGCACAGCTCCCTGCATCACACATGTCGCACTTTCTGTCAGAGAATCTCTCCACCTGGTCACCATCCAACATCCCCCGACCCTGCCCCTCGCACCCCCCTCTCCCTCTCCACCCTCTGCCTCCTCTCCCCCACCCACCCCCTCTCCCTCTCCACCCTCTGCCTCCTCTCCCCCACCCACCCCCTCTCCCTCTCCACCCTCTGTCTCCTCTCCCCCACCCACCCCCTCTCCCTCTCCACCCTCTGCCTCCTCTCCCCCACCCACCCCCTCTCCCTCTCCACCCTCTGCCTCCTCTCCCCCACCCACCCCCTCTCCCTCTCCACCCTCTGCCTCCTCTCCCCCACCCACCCCCCTCTCCCTCTCCACCCTCTGCCTCCTCTCCCCCACCCACCCCCCTCTCCCTCTCCAACCTCTGCCTCCTCTCCCCCACCCACCCCCTCTCCCTCTCCACCCTCTGCCTCCTCTCCCCCACCCACCCCCTCTCCCTCTCCAACCTCTGCCTCCTCTCCCCCACCCACCCTCTCTACCCCTCTCTCAATTTCCATGTAGTCCTTTCCAGGATTTGTAATGGATGTGATGCTGTGACTTGTTTTTCTTCTTTTCCCTTCTCGTTTGATGTAATGTGATGCTATTTGCAATTCAGTTGTTTATACTTTACCCCCAATGTTCTCCTTTTGGGGGCCGGATGAAAAAGAGCATTGTTGCTAATTCTATTACCCTCAGAAATAAAATTCATTCATTCTCTCTCCCTCCCTCCCTCTCTCTCCCCTCTCCCCCCTCTCTCTCCCTCTCTCTCCCCCCTCTCCCCCCTCTCTCTCCCTCGCCTCTCTCTCTCTCCTCTCTCCCTCTCTTTCTCTCTCTCTCTCTCTCCCCCTCTTTCCCACCCTCTCTCCCCCTCTCTCAATCTCTTCCCTCTGCCCAACCCCCCTCTTTCTACCCCCTCCCTCTCCGTCCAGCTTCTACATGCTCCTCCCACCTCCCACCTCCCCCACGTCAACCCACATCCCCCCACCCCCCGCCCCACTCCCCTCTACTATACCCACAATGAGGTGAACTATCGCCTGTCTTACAACTCTCCCATCCACCTTCTACATGCTCCTCCCATAACCACCACCACCCCTTTCCCTGATCGCCCCACCCCCTCCCGACACACGCACACCACACACACACACACACACACACACACACCCGTGTATCCCCCTACCCCGAAAGATGTGAACTATCCCTTTGGCGTCAACACAGACAAGGGGGTTGGTGGAGGGAGTTGGGGGGGAGCGGGGCTGAAGTCAGTGACGAGCTAATCCACAGCGGGTACTCCCTCCCTCCCATAAAACATGCCCCCCTCCCCCTCCACATCCACACACACACACATCCCCCGGACCAACATTTAAAGCAGACCCCCCCCCCCCCCAAAAAAAAAAAAAACTTCCTCCCCCCACCCCCCTGCCCCTCCTACTTGTGGGCATGGCGTGTCAGGAGCTGCAAAAGACGCAGTCGTCTTTCGGAAATCTGCTGCAAAAAGTTACTGTTTTTGGGTTTGTTTGTTTTTTTATTTGTGTGTGTGTGTGTGTGTGTGTGTGTGTGTGTGTGTGTGTGTGTGTGTGTGTGCGTGTGTGTGTGTTGTTTGTTTTGTTTCGCTTGGCATGTGTGTGTGTGCGTGTTTGTTTTACTTTCAGTGCCAGAACAATGTTAAAACCAGGAAACCGTTATCACAACATAATTAGAATCATCATTCACCATCTTGGCTTACGCCTTGAAAACAATTGCAGTTACTGCCACGGAAATTACGGGGGGAGGAGGAGGGGGGGCGAACCAAACCGTACATGAATCGGAAGCCGCTCAATCACAAGAGAGAGAGAGGGGGGTGGGAGGGAGGAAGAGAGAGAGAGGGGGGGAGGAGGAAGAGAGAGAGGGGGGATGAGGAAGAGAGAGAGGGAGG
>NC_134887.1:42544012-42546512 GCF_041734735.1 Babylonia areolata | reverse complement strand
ATAACGTGCCAGCATTGCTGAACATTCAGCTTCAGTTTCCCTCTGGGTTGAGGTACAGGGGGGGGGGAGAGGAGAGGGGGAAGGGGGAGGTAAAAGGGAGGTGGGTGGGAATGGAGGGGGAGGGAGGTAGTGAGATGGAGAGGGCAAGAGGGAAGGAGGGGGGGGGGGTGGGCGGGCATGGAATTGGCGACACAGATACACACGTTCCATGGAGACCGGCAAATCCAATTAGGTCCCTGTGACATGCACTTTCTGGCAGGACTTTCGTTTTCCATAATTCCTTTCTTTTTTTTTTCTTTTTTTTTTTTGGTCTTCTTTGTTATATTGTTTTGTTACTCTCTCTCTCTCTCTCTCTCTCTCTCTCTCTCTCTCTCTCTGTGTGTGTGTGTGTGTGTGTGTGTGTGTGTGTGTGTGTGTGTGTGTGTGTGTGCATGTGTGTGTGTGTGTTGTGTGTATGCGGGTACGTGTGTGTTTTACTCTTGGGTATGTGTATGTTTTGCTTACGAGTATACGGCATATTTTGCATGCATGTACATGCACGTTCGTGTTTGGTGTGGCGGAGAGGTGGGATGGTGGTGAGATATGCATGTGCCAGTGTATAGAATTCCTTCCTTTTTTTCTTCTTTTTTTATTGTGCTCACGATTGTTTGTAATGTCGCCGTGTCCGAAGGTGGTTTTTTTTTTTTTTTTTTTTTTTTTTAAACTCTGAATGGACATTAAAAAGTATTTGCTATTGTCATTGTGTGTGTGTGTGTGTGTGTGTGTG
This sequence comes from Babylonia areolata, assembly GCF_041734735.1. NCBI lineage: Eukaryota > Metazoa > Mollusca > Gastropoda > Neogastropoda > Buccinidae > Babylonia > Babylonia areolata. The sequence continues at coordinate 42,545,746 of NC_134887.1, read as the reverse complement.
TGTGTGTGTGTGTGTGTGTGTGTGTGTGTGTGTGTGTGTGTGTGTGTGTGTGTGTGTGTGTGTAATGCGTGTGTGTGTGTGTGTGTGTGTGTGTAATGTGTGTGTGTGTGTGTGTGTGTGTAATGTGTGTGTGTGTATGTGTAATGTGTGTGTGTGTGTGTAATGTGTGTGTGTGTAATGTTGTGTGTGTGTGTGTGTTTGTGTGTGTGTGTGTGTAATGTGTGTGTGTGTAGTGTAGTGTAATGTAGTGCAGTGTGTGTGCATGCTTTCAACCTTATCAATGCACACGTGCAGAGTGATGCTTGCGTACAAATCATGCTGCTGTCAAAAACAGAGTGAGAGAACAGACAGACACAGGGGGGACGATGTGGCCCAGTGGTCAGGCCATACGCCCAGCTAGCAAAATGAGCGTTGGCGGGTTCCAATCCTGCACAGATCGGGACGGACTTTTATTGCCCACCTACCCCCTGCCCCTCCCCCCTCCCACACACACACACCTCCAATCCCACTTGTACCACACCCCACCCACAACCCACAACAACACGTTGAGTAGTGATCTGTGGAGCCAGTTGCTTTGCTCGGACGGAAGAACCTGGTATGGTCGTAACCCGCTAGCAACTGTGTATAGTATGGAACTGACCAATGGCGTAGTTCGATCAACGTAGGCATTTAGTCACGTGTGACTGTCAACAAGTTAGAACCAAGCAATGCAACTGGCACCTGGGTATTAGCCTCACGGATGAGACGAGAATCTGAGGTTCCTCGAACGCAAGTGTGCACTTACTGCACGTAAAAGAACCCACGGCAATAACAACTGTTTCCGCTCATAACATCATTCAACATTTTTTCGTTTTGGGAGGGCGAAATGCAATACCTCTCTGCCCTTATTCCGTCTATCCCCAGAGGAGTAGTTTGTTTTGTGGGTGGGTGTGAGCGAGTGGCTGTGCGGAAGTGGGGGCGGGGGGAGAATCTAGGATGGTGCTGTGGGTGGGGTGTGGGGGTGGGGGTGGTTGCCCCGTTCTTTTTTTTTGTTCTTTTTTTTGTCCTTTTTTTTGGGGTGGTGGGGGTGGTGGTGGTCTTTTTTTGTTCAAACTACGTGACTTTGAAACCCGATGAACTCAAATTGAGAGACGGCTAACGACCGAAAGGGGTTTTGAGGACAACCAAAACGACTTGAAAACCTCCCCCCTTTGAGGATGGGGTGTTTTAGAGACCTCGGACCATTTGACTGCGTTATTATCATAGGTGTTCACAGGCGTTAACTGCCCCATTGCGCGCGCACACGCACAACACACACACACACACACACACACACACACACACACACACACACACTCACATACACACACACACATTCACACACACACACACACACACACACTCACACACACACACACATTCACACACACACACACACACACACACACACACACACACACACACTCACACACATTCACACACACACACACTCACATACACACACACACACATTCACATACTCTCTCTCTCTCTCTCACTTACTCATTCACACACACACACACACACACACACACACACACACACACACACACACACACACACACACACACACACACACACAGAAGCATTTTATGCAAAATAGCGCTTGTTCCTCAACTGCTGTTATGAGTAAAATGTTTTCGCCACCAACACCTCCGCCAGTTCAAGTCGTCTGGTGTGGGATCTGGAATGGAAACGTGCGTGGTTGGGTAGGGG
>NC_134887.1:42511512-42524012 GCF_041734735.1 Babylonia areolata | reverse complement strand
AATTTGTGTATATGTATGGGTGAAAGGATGAATGTCTGTGTGTGATTGTGTGTGTGTGTGTGTGTGTTTGTGTCTGTGTGTGTCTGTGTCTGTGTCTGTGTGTGCGTGCATGTGTATTAGTCCATGTGTGTGCATTTGTTCCGATTATAGGATAGGAAGAAAAGAGATACGGGAAGATTGAGATGAACACACACACACACACACACACACACACACACACACACACCAAGCACCACAGTGACATACGCTGTTTGGATTCAGAGACAGGAAACATAAACAACGGAACGAAGAATAAGGAGAATGGAGGAGTGGGTGGAGGGGGGTGGGGAGAGAGAGAGAGAGAGGGGGGGGGAATGATGGTCGGGGAGGGTTTTGGGGGGGGGGGGGAGTGTGGTGGGATCATCCCAGGGAATTCTAGTGTCTATGGTTCAGCATACTCTCCGATACCCGTATAACATACCCATATTGTACTGCCATTAAAAAAAAAACCTACCTCACACACCCCCACCCCAACTTCCACCCCTCCTCCACACTCCACTAAAACACTGCCACCCCGTTCTCTCTGGGTGGCCCCGCTAGGTTAGGGTATTAAGCCACCCAAGTTTACTGCTCGTGAAACTCTGCCCATTGCGCAGGCGCCGCCCTGCCTCCCTATGTCGGATGACTAAGTCTATAAATGGACACCCACGTCTGCCACTGCCACGGTCGTTCGATTCCAGAGGGATGGGGGGCCGGGGAGCGGGGGGGGGGAGAGGTTGAGGGCTGGAGGGTGGTGTATGAGGTGGGGGATGGGGGGGGGGGAGAGATTGAGGGCTGGAGGGTGGTGTATGAGGCGGGGGGGGGGGGGAGGTTGAGGACTGGAGGGTGGTGTATGAGGCGGGGGGGGGGGGGAGGTTGAGGACTGGAGGGTGGTGTATGAGGCGGGGGGGGGGGGGAGGTTGAGGACTGGAGGGTGGTGTATGAGGTGGGGGATGGGGGGGGAGGTTGAGGACTGGAGGGTGGTGTATGAGGTGGGGGATGGGGGGGGAGGTTGAGGACTGGAGGGTGGTGTATGAGGCGGGGGGGGGGGGAGGTTGAGGACTGGAGGGTGGTGTATGAGGTGGGGGATGGGGGGGAGAGGTTGAGGACTGGAGGGTGGTGTATGAGGTGGGGGATGGGGGGGGGGAGAGATTGAGGGCTGGAGGGTGGTGTATGAGGTGGGGGATGGGGGGGGGAGGTTGAGGGCTGGAGGGTGGTGTATGAGGTGGGGGATGGGGGGGGGGTGAGGACTGGAGGGTGGTGTATGAGGTGGGGGATGGGGGGTGGTTGAGGACTGGAGGGTGGTGTATGTGGGGGATGGGGGGGGAGGTTGAGGACTGGAGGGTGGTGTATGAGGTGGGGGATGGGGGGGGGAGGTTGAGGACTGGAGGGTGGTGTATGAGGTGGGGGATGGGGGGGGGAGGTTGAGGACTGGAGGGTGGTGTATGAGGTGGGGGATGGGGGGGGGGGAGGTTGAGGACTGGAGGGTGGTGTATGAGGTGGGGGATGGGGGGGGGAGGTTGAGGACTGGAGGGTGGTGTATGAGGTGGGGGATGGGGGGGGGAGGTTGAGGACTGGAGGGTGGTGTATGAGGTGGGGGATGGGGGTGGTTGAGGACTGGAGGGTGGTGTATGAGGTGGGGGATGGGGGGGGAGGTTGAGGACTGGAGGGTGGTGTATGAGGTGGGGGATGGGGGGGGGGGTTGAGGACTGGAGGGTGGTGTATGAGGTGGGGGATGGGGGGGGAGGTTGAGGACTGGAGGGTGGTGTATGTGGGTGATGTGGGGGGGAGGTTGAGGACTGGAGGGTGGTGTATGTGGGGGATGGGGGGGGGAGGTTGAGGACTGGAGGGTGGTGTATGAGGTGGGGGATGGGGGGGGGGGGTTGAGGACTGGAGGGTGGTGTATGAGGTGGGGGATGGGGGGGAGGTTGAGGACTGGAGGGTGGTGTATGTGGGGGATGTGGGGGGGAGGTTGAGGACTGGAGGGTGGTGTATGAGGTGGGGGATGGGGGGGGAGGTTGAGGACTGGAGGGTGGTGTATGAGGTGGGGGATGGGGGGGGGAGGTTGAGGACTGGAGGGTGGTGTATGAGGTGGGGGATGGGGGGGGAGGTTGAGGGCTGGAGGGTGGTGTATGAGGTGGGGGATGGGGGGGGGGGAGGTTGAGGACTGGAGGGTGGTGTATGTGGGGGATGGGGGGGGGAGGTTGAGGACTGGAGGGTGGTGTATGAGGTGGGGGATGGGGGGGGGAGGTTGAGGACTGGAGGGTGGTGTATGAGGTGGGGGATGTGGGGGGGAGGTTGAGGACTGGAGGGTGGTGTATGAGGTGGGGGATGGGGGGGGGAGGTTGAGGACTGGAGGGTGGTGTATGAGGTGGGGGATGGGGGGGGGTTGGAGGGAAAGGGGGTAAGGGAGAAGAGGACAGGGGGTGGTGTATGAAGAGAAAGGGGCGGTTGTTGGTGTGGGATGGGTTATTTATTTATTTATCTATCTTTCTATTCACTTATCTGTTTATTCGTTCATTTATTTATCTCTTTTTTTTTTCATGTATTCATCTAATTATTGATTCGTTTGTTAGTCTGTGTATCGCTTTGTTGATTCATCTGTTCGTTTCGTACAATGATTTATGGCTATTTGTGTGCTCGTTTTATATTTATTTCCATGTTTATTTATTCATTTGTTTATTCATTTATTACTTATAATATATTCAAAAGGAATCAGATATGAAATTTATTCATCCCTGCCCATCTGGAGATTAAACACAGTGTAAGTACCTTTCTGGTCTGCTTTGGTTTCTTTGTGCATTTGTTTGTTTAATCGTTGTGCAATTACTGTTGCTGGGTTTTTTTTTATGTTTTTTGTTTGTTTGTTGTTGTTTTTTAATAATAATGTTTTCTTGTCTGCTAACTTTTAATTCTATTGCTTGATTGCTTGCTTGTTTGATTTGCTAATCTATTAATCAACCAGTTAATCAATCATTTACTCAAACAAAAAATTCAGTTAACCAATTAATTCATTCCTTTTCCTGGCTACGCTTTATCACAATGTGTGCGTGTTGTAATTGTGGTTGTCAATTTCAGGTCACACTGTCATCGTTATTCTTACATTTGTTTGGAATTACACACAGTGTGTGTCTACTGCTTTTTTTCTCAGGCTGCACAAGATTGGAACTTTTTTCTTTCGTTTTTTTTTTTTTTTCTTTTTCTTTTCTTGATAAACAGATTCTTCGCTTTCTCCCTTATGTTTGTTGTTATTCCTGTTTGGGGTTACATTTGCTACGGTTTTTTTTTTGTTTTTTTTTAAATATAAATTCTTTTCAGTGAAGCTTGTGAAGTGATTTTCAGGTAGACAATGATTTCAGTCATGGGTGCCAGTGTGCATAGTAAGCCTGCAGGTATGTGTGCATAGTAAGCCTACAGGTATGTGTGCATAGTAAGCCTACAGGTATGTGTGCATAGTAAGCCTACAGGTATGTGCGCATAGTAAGCCTACAGGTATGTGTGCATAGTAAGCCTACAGGTATGTGCGCATAGTAAGCCTACAGGTATGTGCGCAAACACACAGACGAACGTACACGTACACAGAAATGCACGTAGTGTATATTTGTGCTAAAAGATACTTTTAGTTGATATTAGACATAACCATTCTTGCATTGTAAGTGAATTTTTGATTATGTAATTTCTATACAACAGCCTATGTGTATGCGCGCGTGTGCATGTGTGTGTGTGTGTGTGCGTGCGTGCGTGCATGCATGCACATGCTTGTGTTTTGGGCTCATCATTTACACACTCACACAAACATGTGCACGTGCACATACTTAAACACGCACACGCATGCACGTGCGCACACACAAACACATACACATGCACGCACACATACACACTCAGTACTCAACATTTTTTTGTATTAATAGGCTACATGTTATTCAGCTCAACACCACATGTGGATAAACAAGTGATTGTTGGATTTTGAACATACCACTCATGACATTATCCATAACGACAGTTAAAAAGTATTGCAGCTTCTTCGTCTTCTTCGCTCGTGGGCTGCAACTTCCATCACTGTGTATGACCGTCTTTACTCCGCCATGTTGGCAACCATACTCCGTTTTCGGGGGATTGGGGTATGATGCACCTAGTTTTCCAACTTGGAATTCTTGGTATAAATTTCAATATCCGTATCAGTAATAAAAAATAAAAATTAAAAAAATTAAAAAACCCACAGCCAAACTGTCCATTGTAGATGAATCAAACGTTCTCTGGTCATCGTATTTTACTTAAATTATCTATTTTTATGGGTAGAAAAAAATACTGTAAGTGACATATCAATCTAACACACACACACACACACACACACACACACACACACACGTGTACACACACTGTGAAAGGCTGTTTTTGCTTTGTTTTTGTTTGTTTGCAACTGATGTTATCAGGTTTTCCTATGCTGTAAGGGTCTCTCTCCCTCTTTCCTTTTTCTTAATTCATCATTCGTTTTTCTAACCAAGCCGACCACACAGCGCCACATCAAGGACTGTCAAACTAAACATCGATCCGGTAGAAACAAGAACATGAAAAAGACAACACATGTAGAAGAGAAAATCAGACACAATTACAGTCGTATACACGCACACAAACTTAGCATATGCCTCTCATGTTGTCCAATTTTCGCCAGATGATTAGAAAGAAAACAAGAAAAAAGAAACTAACCTGGCCATAAGTATAGTTGTACATAACACACAATATTAAATATGACAACATAATAACAGGCAAAAAAAAAAAAAAAAAAGAAGAAAAAAAACAAGACAAAACATAAAACTCACACACATACTAAGAATGCCCAATAATCAAGTCCAGAAAAAGACCACACAAAAAAGTTAATGCTTTCCAATATATATATATATAGTGAATGGACCCCGCAATGCATAGCATGCAATGTGAAAGGAGGAGACTGATGAAAGCCAAGGAAAATGCCAGAAACCATGACAGCCACTGGAAACTGAAGAGGAAATTGATGGCACAGAACGAACGTCCAGATGGTGGGGATACTATACTACCTGCAGTATTGTGAAAGAGCCCCCTGACATCCACAACTGGAGAATCTACAGAGGATGGGAGCACAATGTACAGTGATTACAGGAAAGAAAACATCACATTGACGATATATGATTACAGGAAAGAAAACATCATATTGACGATATATGATTACAGGAAAGAAAACATCATATTGACGATATATGATTACAGGAAAGAAAACATCACATTGACGATATATGATTACAGGAAAGAAAACATCATATTGACGATATATGATTACAGGAAAGAAAACATCATATTGACGATATATGATTACAGGAAAGAAAACATCACATTGACGATATATGATTCCAGGAAAGAAAACATCACATTGACGATATATGATTACAGGAAAGAAAACATCACATTGACGATATATGATTACAGGAAAGAAAACATCACATTGACGATATATGATTACAGGAAAGAAAACATCACATTGACGATATATGATTACAGGAAAGAAAACATCACATTGACGATATATGATTACAGGAAAGAAAACATCACATTGACGATATATGATTCCAGGAAAGAAAACATCACATTGACGATATATGATTCCAGGAAAGAAAACATCACATTGACGATATATGATTACAGGAAAGAAAACATCACATTGACGATATATGATTCCAGGAAAGAAAACATCTTATTGACGATATATGATTACAGGAAAGAAAACATCACATTGACGATATATGATTACAGGAAAGAAAACATCACATTGACGATATATGATTACAGGAAAGAAAACATCACATTGACGATATATATCAACTTTTGCGGGAAGCAATACATACACAATTTTAATGTTCTCTCTTTCTCCCTCACTTTCAGCCAGTAGGAAAACGTTAAAAAACAAACAAACAAACAAACAAACAAATAAAAACAACAACCAGAAACAGCGATTAGAATTCTTGCATCAAAACAGCACATTGTGGTCTGAGTTAATATTTTGTATAAACCATTTTGACAGATTATCTAGCAACAAGCAACAAAAAGGTATAATTCTGACATTGAAAGTCTAATACACTTTGCAATTATTTCAATTGTGTGTGTGTGTGTGTGTGTGTGTGTGTGTGTGTGTGTGTGTGTGTGTTTATTTTTTAACAGTGACAATTATGATGTGAAGTTGTTTTTCATCAGACTGAACTCTACTTTTTTAACTATCCAGTCGTCGATACATCAGTCAGAACACATTACTAAAGTGTTTGTGGTGTTTTAGTTGGAAGATTGGGGCATCTCACGACACAGGCAAGTACAAAGAATAAAACCAATCACATCTTTTTACAAAACTGCGAAAATGTGTGTTTGTAAATACATAAAAACTAAGAGTCGAAACTGTCATTGTCAATGATCTTCGAAAATCAACTGAGATATCAAAACGTTTCAAATGGTTGTGTTATTTCTGATGATGAGCATATTTAGCTTCATAAAATGTACATCAGAAAAACAACAACAACAACAATCATCATCACAACAACAACAACAACAACAACAATAATAATAATAATAAAAACAACAATAATAACGATGATGATGATGATGATGATATCATCATCATCATAATCAGGTGTTTTTTAGTAGGCATCTACTGATCATCACAAAACAGCTTATGATAATTATTAAAAAAATTTAAAAACCCAACAAATGTCGTCCATGGTAGTGTTTTCTTCTTTACATCTGGTGGTGATTAAGTACACTTTTTTTCTCTGTGTGTGTGTGTGTGTGTGTGTGTGTGTGTGTGTGGTGTTGTTGCCTGAAACGAGTGGGTGTCCTCTGTCCCAGCATCACGGCGACGAGGTCTCCATGGCCACGTCCATGTGGGTCAGGATCCACTTCAGCCGCTTCTTGTTCATCCCCATGTCCAGAAAGGGCACCCAGAAAAACACCTGTCACACATCATCGTCATCATGTTAACAGTCATCGTCATCATGTTAACAGTCATCGTCATCATGTTAACAGTCACCATCATCATGTTAACAGTCATCATCATCATCATGTTAACAGTCATCGTCATCATGTTAACAGTCATCATCATCATGTTAACAGTCATCGTCATCATGGTCATGGTGCTGGTGGCACATCATCATCATCATGTTAATAGTCATCGTCATCATGTTAACAGTCATCATCATCATGGTCATGGTGCTGGTGGCACATCATCATCATCATGTTAACAGTCATCGTCATCATGTTAACAGTCATCGTCATCATGTTAACAGTCATCGTCATCATGTTAACAGTCATCATCATCATGGTCATGGTGCTGGTGGCACATCATCATCATCATGGTAACAGTCATCATCATCATCATGGTCATGGTGCTGGTGGTGGAGGAGTGGTGGTAATGGTGATGATGATGATGATGATAATAATAATAATATTAATAATAAGTATAATTATTATTATTATTATCATCATCATGATACATTGATACAGAGCTTTCAAACCTCTTAATGATGATGATGATACATTGATACAGAGCTTTCAAACCTCTTAATGATGATGATGATACATTGATACAGAGCTTTCAAACCTCTTAATGATGATGATGATACATTGATACAGAGCTTTCAAACCTCTTAATGATGATGATGATACATTGATACAGAGCTTTCAAACCTCTTAATGATGATGATGATACATTGATACAGAGCTTTCAAACCTCTTAATGATGATGATGATACATTGATACAGAGCTTTCAAACCTCTTAATGATGATGATGATACATTGATACAGAGCTTTCAAACCTCTTAATGATGATGATGATACATTGATACAGAGCTTTCAAACCTCTCAAAGTGCAGTGAGAAGAAGGAGGACGAGGAGAAGGAGCACATTTTAGCCTACAATAGCGCTTTAAAACCTCTCTAACCGCTTTACATTCACACACACACACACACACACACACAAACAAACAAAAAACCACGCACACACAAACACGCACAAACACACTGACACACACTGACACACACAGACACTAACACAGACACAGACACAGACACACAAGGATAAGTCCTGCAAACAACTTGAACTAAAATACACACACGAAAATGCTCGGAAACATAATAGTATTGCAAAGGCATAAATTCACATGCAACAACAACAACAATAACAATAACAGCAACAACAACAACAACAATAACAGCAACAACAACAACAACAAAGCATACAAAAAGCTTTTCTGCCAATTACGAACAGATAACAAAATATTCGTATAACACATGCCAAAAAAAAAACCAACAACAACCCCAAAACAAAAGACAAAAAGCATCTGCCAAATTACGAACAGTTAATCTAAAATATTCATATTAAAAACGTCTGTAATGTCACAGAAAACAACATAAACACACATATTGCCCACAACAAGGATTGAGAACGTAGGTACCACAGTGAGTGTTGAGAACTGAAAACGTATGTCCACGTACCGCACTGGGGATATACGTACTACACTGAGCACTGAGGACGTACGTACCACACTGAGGATGCACATACCACATCGAGGATGTGTGTACCACACTGAGAATTGAGGATGCATGTACCACACTGAGGATTAAGGACTTAGTACCACACTGAGGACGTACGGACCACATTGAGGATTGAGGATGTATGTACCATTTTAAGGACTGAGGATGTATGTACCACACTGAGGACGTACGGACCACATTGAGGATTGAGGATGTATGTACCATATTAAGGACTGAGGATGTATGTACCACATTGGGGATGTGCGTACCACACTGAGGATTGAGGACAAACGCACCACATTGAGGACTGAGGATGTATTACCATATTAAGGACTGAGGATGTATGTACCACATTGAGGATGTGCGTACCACACTGAGGATTGAGGACAAACGTACCATATTGAGGATTGAGGATGTGCGTACCACAGTGAGGATTGAGGACAAACATACCATATTGAGGATTGAGGATGTATGTACCATACTGAGGATTGAGGATGCACGTACCATATTGAGAATTGAGGGTGTACTTACCACACTAAGGATTAAGGACCGTGTACCACACTTAAGATTGTGGATGTACATACCACATTGAGTTTTGATGTTGTACGTACTACACTGATGACTGAGGATGTACTTACCACACTGAGGATGTACTTACCACACTGAGGATTGCAGATGCACATACCATAATGAGGATTGAGGGTGTACTTACCACACTGAAGACTGAGGATGTACATACCACATTCAGGATGTACATACCACACTGAGGGTTGAGGATGTACATACCACATTCAGGATGTACATACCACATTGAGGATGCACATACCGCACTGAGGGTTGAGGATGTATGTACCACACAGAGGATGCACGCACCACATTGAGGATGCACAAACCGCATTGAGGGTTGAGGATGCACGTACCACACTGAGGATGCACGCACCACATTGAGGATGCACAAACCGCATTGAGGGTTGATGATGCACATACCTCATTGAGGGTTGAGGATGCACGCACCACACTGAGGATTGAGGATGCACGCACCACATTGAGGGTTGAGGATGCACATACCTCATTGAGGGTTGAGGATGCACGCACCACACTGAGGATTGAGGATGCACGCACCACATTGTGGGTTGAGGATGAACGCACCTCATTGAGGGTTGAGGATGCACGCACCACATTGAGGATGCACAAACCGCATTGAGGGTTGATGATGCACATACCTCATTGAGGGTTGAGGATGCACGCACCACACTGAGGATTGAGGATGCACGCACCACACTGAGGATTGAGGATGCACGCACCACATTGTGGGTTGAGGATGCACGCACCACACTGAGGGTTGAGGATGTACTTACAACACTGAGGGTTGAGGATATAGGTATGTGTAATACAGTGAGGACTGAGGAAGCAGAAAGAACGATGACACACATACCACATTCAGCAGACAGGCTCCCGGCAGACACAGAGGCAAGAACCCACTGGAAAAGGCTGAAATCTGATCACACACCAACACATACACAAGTGCGCGCGGAACACACACACACACACACACACACATACACACAAGTATGCATGCATGCACGCACACATACACACGCATGAACAAACACACACACACACACACACACACACACACATTGCTCAGTGCTGTCATCATTTGCAGAATTTCGAATCTCAGTGAATAATTACTAAATTAGTTACACACACACACACGCCATCATTAGTACTCAGTGAATAATTACTAAATTAGTTACACACACACACACACACACACACACACACACACACACACACACACAATCATTAGTAGTCTCGTTTATCGTCGAGAGAGAAGGGTGTGTGGGGGGACGGAGAGAGGGGAAGAGTGAGATACATACATATATATATATATATATATATATATATATATATATGATGGCCTAGAGGTAACGCGTCCGCCTAGGAAGCGAGAGAATCTGAGGGCGCTGGTTCGAATCACGGCTCAGCCGCCGATATTTTCTCCCCCTCCACTAGACCTTGAGTGGTGGTCTGGACGCTAGTCATTCGGATGAGACGATAAACCGAGGTCCCGTGTGCAGCATGCACTTAGCGCACGTAAAAGAACCCACGGCAACAAAAGGGTTGTTCCTGGCAAAATTCTGTAGAAAAATCCACTTCGACAGGAAAAACAAATAAAACTGCACGCAGGAAAAAATACAAAAAAATGGGTGGCGCTGTAGTGTAGCGGCGCGCTCTCCCTGGGGAGAGCAGCCCGAATTTCACACAGAGAAATCTGTTGTGATAAAAAGGAATACAAAACAAAACAATATATATATATATATATATGGAGACAGACAGACAGACAGACAGAGACAGACAGATGAGAGAGAGACGAGACAGACAGATCCAAAAACGCAACACCACACCCGCAAAAAAAAACAAAAAAAACACACACACAAAATCTCAAAGACAACACAGAGGGAAACACAGTCATCTTCATTAAGTCACTACAGTGACGCTGGTCATTCTAACTGGTCAACAACACACCTTCACCGTGTTGTCCACACAGTCATCTTCATTGAGTCACTACAGTGACGATGGTCATTCTAACTGGTCAACAACACACCTTACCGTGTTGTCCACACAGTCATCTTCATTGAGTCACTACAGTGACGATGGTCATTCTAACTGGTCAACAACACACCTTACCGTGTTGTCCACACAGTCATCTTCATTGAGTCACTACAGTGACGATGGTCATTCTAACTGGACAACAACACACCTTCACCGTGTTGTCCACACAGTCATCTTCATTGAGTCACTACAGTGACGATGGTCATTCTAACTGGACAACAACACACCTTGACCGTGTTGTCCACACAGTCATCTTCATTAAGGCAGTACAGTGACGATGGTCATTCTAACTGGACAACAACACACCTTGACCGTGTTGTCCACACAGTCATCTTCATTGAGTCACTACAGTGACGCTGGTCATTCTAACTGGACAACAACACACCTTCACCGTGTTGTCCACACAGTCATCTTCATTAAGTCACTACAGTGACGCTGGTCATTCTAACTGGACAACAACACACCTTCACCGTGTTGTCCACACAGTCATCTTCATTAAGTCACTACAGTGACGCTGGTCATTCTAACTGGACAACAACACACCTTCACCGTGTTGTCCACACAGTCATCTTCATTAAGTCACTACAGTGACGCTGGTCATTCTAACTGGACAACAACACACCTTCACCGTGTTGTCCACACAGTCATCTTCATTGAGTCACTACAGTGACGATGGTCATTCTAACTGGACAACAACACACCTTGACCGTGTTGTCCACACAGTCATCTTCATTGAGTCACTACAGTGACGATGGTCATTCTAACTGGACAACAACACACCTTCACCGTGTTGTCCACACAGTCATCTTCATTAAGTCACTACAGTGACGCTGGTCATTCTAACTGGTCAACAACACACCTTCACCGTGTTGTCCACACAGTCATCTTCATTAAGTCACTACAGTGACGCTGGTCATTCTAACTGGACAACAACACACCTTCACCGTGTTGTCCACACAGTCATCTTCATTGAGTCACTACAGTGACGATGGTCATTCTAACTGGTCAACAACACACCTTACCGTGTTGTCCACACAGTCATCTTCATTGAGTCACTACAGTGACGCTGGTCATTCTAACTGGTCAACAACACACCTTACCGTGTTGTCCACACAGTCATCTTCATTGAGTCACTACAGTGACGCTGGTCATTCTAACTGGTCAACAACACACCTTCACCATGTTGTCCACACAGTCATCTTCATTGAGTCACTACAGTGACGCTGGTCATTCTAACTGGACAACAACACACCTTGACCGTGTTGTCCACACAGTCATCTTCATTGAGTCACTACAGTGACGCTGGTCATTCTAACTGG
>NC_134887.1:42454012-42504012 GCF_041734735.1 Babylonia areolata | reverse complement strand
TTTCAAAACAAGGCCAGAGGAAGTGAAGAAGCAGACGACAGTTGCAGAAAAAAAGAGAGGCAAATCTGTCGTGTGTTCCCCGTTGCTTGCAAAACAGCACCCAACAATGCATAATTAATCATGAACACATTTTCATTTATAGACCAGCCATTGATTCACATATGAAGTAACTTTGCAGCCGTTTTGTGGGATAGTTCCTTTGGCAACGCGCACAAACATTCCACCACCCTCATTATTCTGTCGTCTGCTAAGCCTTTTAACCGCTGAACATTGGCGCTAAGTCAATGGCGTAGGAACATAGATATCTACTTCCCCAACTTGCAGTTGACCCAAATGTCATTTGCTATGGAAAAAACATGCAAAGATATACAAAGTCTCATAGCTTTTATTTTATTTTTCTTAATTTATTTTTTTTAACAAGGAAATATGTTCTCTTTGAAGTCGGGGGGTAGGGGTGGGGGAGTAATTTGACCCCGGAAGCTGACTGCATTCTCTGACCTTTGCCTGTGTGGTCTGCACATAATTTTCGCATTTTGAACTCAATTATTAACCTCGTGTGTAATTATTTTACTATGTGTGGTTTTGTTTCCTACATCAAACAATAGGAATACTTTTCACAGCTGCAGGTAACATCAAATACGAAATTTACGATGTTACTTTTCATAATGTCTGACCTCATTTTCAGTCTGATTCAGTGGTCGTGTGACGAGGAAGAAAAGTCATAGACCTCCCTCGTGATTTGTCAACTTGACAGGTACTGGTACTCTTGCTTTTTGGTTCATTTCTGCACCATTTGGTTGTTCGTTGGCATTTGACAAACCTTTTCATTAGTTCCTTTAGTTGCAGATTTGAACGAAGCAAACCTCTTGTTTATTTTTATTTTACGTGTATAGATTTGACTGGTCTCAACATTTTGTCTGATGTTCGAATGTGTTGTGTACATATCACAAGTGTTATTGTCAAAATGTGTACAGTCTGAGCACTTAAACAATAGATTAATATTTTCCTGTTATACTGCATCACTGTCAGCAACCTAACTGCAAACCTATGTTCAACCAAAAGGATTAGATTTTCTGTCGCCAGCATAAACATGAATAATTGTGTTTTTATTTGCATTTAATTGCGTTCGTATTCACACATGCTCATGATCATTGCATTACAGTGACATTAAGTTGATTAACCATACGTGATTTAAAATATTTCTTCGAAAATGTATCTTCTGTGCTCATGAATACAGAATAGGTATAGTTTCAGCAAAATAGATAGGTCAGTGTGGACAAAGAATTTATCACTATCAGTTGACATGTTATTGTTAAATTTAACATGAGGAGTATTACTATTAGTTCTTTATTCTTATGGGTGGATGGTGTCATATGTTTCTTGATTAAGAACAAGCAGCATGTTAACACTTACAGGTTCATGTATGGCATTTATGATTATTTTATGATTTAGATATTCCACTTGGCTTGACATCCAGAAACTGAAACGAAAAGAGAATCACATGATGAAACAGCAAAAAATAAATAAATAAATAAATAAAATAAAATTAGATGTCAGCCAAACATCTTTAGCGTATCACTTAGTATCAGGAATACTCGCAATCAGTCACTGTATACCTGCAGTAGATTCCTCATTTCAGCAATCCTTTTTCCCCCATCATCTGCACCATTTCAGTGACATTCTGAGTCCCCCATACTTGGCCACACCCATGTCCATCTGTCGCAGTCCCAGCACCAGCAGTCCTCAGGGAACCATCAGTGTTCGGTCGCTAGACGAAATTCTGCACTGTTGCTGAGTCTCTTCAGTGGTGTTCAGTAGTTCCTGTTCTGATTTAATAAATTGAATTATATAATACTATGACCAGCAGGTGTGATGCTGCACTTGTCATTCACAGAAAATTGGGTAATTGACAAATTCACAAAACTAATGACAGTACCTTCTCCAGACAGTTAGTCATTTGCAGAATTACCAAGGCTGGTTCCAAATGTTAAAAAAAATTGTGGTGCTCGGTCATCTGTTGAACCTACCTGTAAGCTTGTATTATTGTAGAAACATGGACTGTCATTTGTCTATTCTATCTATTTAGGCAGCCACACCCTTTTTTGGGGTGCATGTATCCTGGATATATTCATGTTTCTGTAAGTGTAACCCATCATTTTGCCATGTCCTTGTGGAGGGAGAAGACGACTGCAGCAGGTGGAAAGTGGAACAATCATCATCACCAATCAGCTGTTTTCTGCATGAGTCACCGCAACTGGTGGGCACTGGAGTGGTTGGCCCTGGCCTTAATAAGGCTTTCGTTTTTTTGTTGTTTAATCTTGCATAGGGGTCCAGAGTTACTCAGTTTGGTTGGACAACTGCATTATAGGCAGCTTTAACCTGATTAGCCATTCACATTGATTCAACAGAGAAAGGGAACGATCCAGTTGTTGCCATACTTTGCTTCATTGATATGAGAGCAGCATGAATGACACAGCTGCTGTGCACAGGCATTGTTTAACTGAATGGGCCTTTTCCTCTGGTGATTTTCAGAAACGTGAATGTGAAACAAACAGGAAAATAAAATATATAAGGAAGTTAGGTTTTATTGCAAGCAAAACTTTTTTGTTTGAGTCCGCTTCTAACCATCTTGTATTGTTTATCAAGGGCTCAGTGTTAAAAGCTATGAGAAATACACTGCTTGAATGCAGGGCTCAGTGTTCAAAACAAAACAAAACAAAACAAAATATATTAGGAATACAGTTCGTGTGTACTACTTTCAGTGAGGCAAATATTGCATATTGGACTGCCTCTGTGTACAAATTCCAGACACTACCCTCTTACAGATACCAGTGATTGTCAGAGCCTCTGATGGCCACATCTCATCATCATCTTTGTCATCATCTGTGAATACATTTACAGGATAATGCAGTGCACCAGCACATGATTTGTTCTCCCAAGTTAAGCGTATGTGTTTGAATGAGATGGAAGTGGGGGAGGTTAACATGTAAAAGAAGGACCAAACAACTGAGTATACTGTAGTTGAAGCATTACTTTGTTTTGCAGTAGGTGTGACAGTCTAATATCATTATCTTAGATGAACAGATTATAAATAAATAAACGTAATGTAAGCAGGTGTGAGCTTGTTGTCTATTAGGAAGCTTTTGTTGACTCCTCACAGTACCCTCAAAAACAGTATAGCTGCCTGTATCAGAAGGTAAAAACGGTCTTAAAAGTTAAATGTAAAAGCCCAGTCATAGCTATACACATGAATATGGGATTTGCAGCACATTGTATTGTACTGCATTTTGTCACAACAGATTTCTCTGTGTGAAAAGAAATTCATGCTGCTTTCCTCAAGGAGAGGATGTCACTATTGTGCAGCGCTACCCCCCTTTTTTTCCTCCTTTTTTTTTCTGCCTGTTCGTGTATTTGCTTTCCTGTCAAATAATGGATTTTTATTCAGAATGTTGCCAGGGACAACTGTTTTGTTGCTGTGGGTTTGTTTGTTCTTTTATGTGTGCTGAGTGTATGCTGCACATGTGACCATGGTTTATCATCTCATCTGAATGACTAACATCCAGATAACCATTCACAGTCTACTGGAGTGGAAGAAAATACTGGCGAGTGTGGGATTCTCAGGTTCTCTCATTTCTTTGGCAAATGTGTTTCCACTGGGTCACCACTCCATGTGAACGAAAGTAAAAAAATAAAATAAAAAAAGTGACTACATCACCAGCCAGCCCTGACCAGCTATTGATTTAGACACGTTGATCCATCAGTGGGAGGCATTTCCATCGACATGATTAATGCATGTGTTTGCCATCTAACATTTATAAACTTCTGCATAAGTTTCTTAAAGGACTGTTGCACACCAAATGACTTACCATAAGATCCCCATTATCTGACCTCAGTATTTTGCGACAGTGAAATTTTATTTAAAATCCGAAGAGATGAACATTTTGAAAAATGCATGGAAGCAGCAGCAGGAATGATAATTCTTTGTTCCAAACCTGAATGCAATGTATGATGGAACCACTGAGACTGCAGATTAAGAAATTAATTTTTTGTCACAACAGATTTCTTTATTTGAAAATTGAAATTCAGACTACTTTGCATGAGGAGAGCATGTCACTACTCTTTTTTTCTTTTTTCTTCTTTTTTTTTCTTTTTGCTTTTCTTTTTCATGCAAGTGTATTTATTTTACTACCAGAGTGGATTTTTCCAAATGATTTTGCAAGGGACAACCCTTTGGTTGCCATGTGATCTTTTACGTGCACTAAGATCATGCTGCACGCGGAACCTTGATTTGTCATCTCAGCTGAAGGCCTAACACTGAGAATACAAATTAAGGTTTAGAGGAGGTTAGGTGCAAGTAAAAATCCCTGTCCGGTGCAGGATTCAAACACGTGGATGCCCGTTTCCTAGTCATGCACATTACTGCCAGCCTAGGCCTCCTGCTCTAGTACTAGGTAGATAACGTATGTAGTTATTTACTTATTATGTTTGAGATTTTTGTCATTGGAGTTGACAGGAATGGGGCCCTGATGCTGTCATTGTGATGATGTTGGTTCTGAAAGTTGTAGTGAGTTACCACCAATACTGCTGGCAGTAGGGAGGGATACAGTGGGGCAGTGGGGAAGATATTGCATTGTCACCAGCTGTTGTAGTGGGGATTATGCTTCATTCATATATGATCTAAATCAAGCATACAGCTGTCTCTCTCTGTCCTTCTCTCTGTCACTCTGCACCTCTCTGTCTCATTCACTCTCTATCTATCTCTCTGTCACTCTGCACCTCTCTCTCTCTCTCTCTCTCTCTCTCTCTGTCACTCTGCACCTCTGTCTGTCTCAGTCACTCTGTGTGTGTGTGTGTGTGTGTTGTCTCTCTCCCTCTCTTTCTACCCCTCTTCCTCTCCCCCCTGATATAATTATAATGCTGATTTAGAAATCACAAGGCTGATCAGCAGATAAAATGGCACAACACCATGACGTCTTGAGGGCACTCCTCCAGCTCATTATTATACTTTGAGGTACACAGTGATCAGTATCGTAATATGAATGGGTAGTGATTGGGAAAACAAAATTATCTACAGTCCAACAAAGCTGTCAGTGAGTGACCTGTCAGGTACTTTGGACTAACGTAACTTGTGGTGGCCTGGTGGTAAAGTGCATGACTGGGAAGCAAATGTTCACAGGTTCGAGTTCGTGGGTTTGAGACCCATATACAGACCGGGATTTTTCCTCTCCCCTTCAATTTGATCAATTTCATCTTGAGTGGTGGTCTGGGTACTAGTCTTTTGATGAGACGATTAACTGAGGTCTCAAATGCTGCATGCACTTTGCACGTTTAAAGGAACCCACAGCAACAGAATGGTCATCTCTGGCAAATTTCTGTAGAAAAATTTGCTTCATTCATAAAATTAGCGTAGGCAGAGAAAAGTATTACAAAATGATAGAATAAATAAGTGGGTGATACTGTACTTCTGCAACAAGCTCTCCCCATGGAGTCAACCTGAATTTCACACAGAGAAATCTGTTGTGGCAAAAGGAACACGACGCAACAGAGTACAGTATAGTACAGTATAGTACAACACAGTGCAACACAGTGCATTTTTCTCCTCTGCCTTGTGACTCGTGGAAACTTTTTGTTTGTTTTGTTTTTGTCAGATGTGGCAATAGGTGTGGAATCCTATAGATCTATCTTGACAGTAAGTACTCTTTTAGTTTTTGTTGTTTTTTTTTTGTTGTTGTTGTTTTTTTGTTGTTGTTGTTTTTTTGTGCAGGGAAAATAATATCAATTGCAACTTCTCTTAGAGTACAGTGGGTACTCTCAGCTTTGTACTCTGTTTAGTTTGTTTGATAAAAAGCCTGTTTGAGAGAGAGGGCAGGCAAGTCATTTCAGTAACTTTAACTTGTCTTTTTTAATTATGCTTTTGCTGAATCTGGATGACTTTTACTCAACAAACACACCACAAGGTGCATAATAACTTTGTGTGTGTATGCATTTGTGTGTGCCTGTCTGTTGTGTATGCATTTCTGTTTGTAATGTGTTGTTTTTTGTTGTTTTTTTGTGGTGTCTCAGTTAACATGCACTGGTCTTTTCTAAGTGAATGGTGTTTTTTATGTGTCTTTCCGAACACTTGCACTAATCTTTTCAAGATTTTTTCTCTCCATTTGATAACTCATTAACTGTAGCAAAAACTATGCAAAAAAGAAACAAACCAAAAACAAAAATTGAGTTTTGGCCGAAGGGCATGAAGCAGGTTTACAGCCCAACATGCCTGTCACAGGGGATGTATTGATTGGCTTTTTGCTTACAGGGGGAACTTGGCTGGGGCTCAAGTCTTCTCCACACCACCCTGGTGTACCTGAAGGAATCCACCTCGTGCAACATCTTGAGGAGTTATAAAAGATATTAAAAAAAAAGAAAGAAAAAAAAGAAGGAAAGAAAGAAAGAGAAAAAGAACACACTGGCCCAGTTACTTCGGTTTTTCTCTGCTGAAGATGAGGTTCGAGCCTGTGACACAACAGGAGTCAGCCTTCGGCAGTTTCCACACCACAGCTGTGTTTACCACAACCATCACCACTGTCCATCATTGATCTAACTCTTGTGAGAAGATAAAAAACAACAACAACAACAGCAAAATTAGAACTTCACACAGTTGAGAAAAAACAACAGAAAGTGAATGATGTCGGCGGCGAGTGTGGCAACGGCGAGCAAGAAGAACAAATTTCACATTGACGAGTCGGACCTGCTGTGCAAGAATGGCTGCGGTTACTATGGGAACCCGGCCTGGCAGAACTTCTGCTCCAAGTGCTACCGGGAGGTGTACCAGCCGGCCAGGCAGGCCCAGATGCAGCATGACGCACTTCAGGAGGCCAAGAAGTGAGTGTGGTGGGCTGTGTGTGTGTGAGTGTGTGTGTGTGTGTGTATTGGGGTAGGTGTGTGTGTATGGGGTTAGATAGGTGTGTGAGTGTGTAGGGGTAGGTGTGTGTCACTGTGTGTGTGAGTGTATGGGGGTAGGTGTGTGTGTGTGTGTGGCGGGTGCAATAGCCGAGTGGATAAAGCGTTGGACTTTCAATCTGAGGGTCTTGGGTTCAAATCTCGGTAACGACGCCTGGTGGGTGAAGGGTGGAGATGTTTACAATCTCCCAGGTCAACATACATGTAGACCTGCTACTAGTGCTAGTGCCTGAACCCCCCTTCATGCGTGTACGCAAGCAGAAGATGAAATACGCATGTTAATGATCCTGTAATCCATGTCACCATTCGATGGGTTATGGAAACAAGAACATACCCAGCATGCACATGCCCAAAAACGGAGTATGGCTGCCTGCATGGTGGGATAAAAAGTCATACACGTAAAACCTCACTCGTGTAATATACGAGTTGACGTGGGAGTTGCAGCCCATGAACGAAGAAGTGTGTGTGTGTGAGTGTATGGGGGTAGGTGTGTTGGGGGGGGGGGGGGGGGTATGTGTGTGTGTTTGAGTGTATGGGGGTAGGTGTATGTGTGTGTGAGTGTATGGGGGTAGATGTGAGTGTATGGGGGTAGGTATGTTTGTGTTAGTGTATGGGGATAGGTATATATGTGTGTGTGAGTATATGGGGGTAGGTGTGTGTGTGTGAGTTTATGGGGGTAGGTGTGTGTGTGTGAGTGTATGGGGGTAGGTGTGTGTGTGTGTGAGTGTATGGGGGTAGGTATGTGTGTGTTAGTGTATGGGGATAGGTATATGTGTGTGTGAGTATATGGGGGTAGGTGTGTGAGTGTATGAGGGTAGGTGTGTGTGTGAGAGTGTATGGGGGTGGGTATGTGTGTGTATGGGGGAATATGTGAGTTTGTATGTATGGGGGTAGGTGTGGGGGTGGGGGAGAATGGGGGGTGGGGAGGTAAGTATGTGTGTGTGTGTGAGTGTATGGGGGTAGGTATGCGTGTGTGTGTGTATGCATGGGGATATGCATGTGTGTCTGAGTCAGTGTATGGGGGAAGGTGTGTGGGTATAGGGGTAGATATGTGTGTGTGAGTGTATGGGGGTTGGTGTGTGTTAGTGTATGGGGATTGGTTTGTGTGTATGTGAGTGTATGGGTGTTGATGTGTTGGGGGGCATGGAGGGGGGGATGTTTGGCTCTATGTGTGTGTGCATATGGGTGTGTTTGCATGTAAATATGCATATGAAATGCCAACCCATTTGCAGCATTGACAATCTTCAGGAGGCCAAGAAGTGAGTGTGCTGAGCTGTGTGTATGAGTCCATGACTATGAGTGTGTGTGCGTGGGAGGGGGGATTCGTGTTTGTGTGTGTGTGTTTGAGTGTGTGCATGTGCGCATGTATGTGCATGTCAAAAGCAGGCCCAGAAACAGCATAACACTCTTCAGGCCAGGAAGAGAGTGTTGGGCCATAGGGTAGGGGTAGGTGTGTGTGTGTTTGTGTGTGTACATATGTATGTGTGTTTCGCTCGGTGTGTGTGTGTGTTTGGCTCAGTGTGTGCATGCATGTAAATGTGCATGTGAATGGCCAACCCATTTGCAGCATGATACTCCTCAGGAGGTCAAAAAGTGAGAGTGTTGGGCTGTGTGTGTATTCAGAGTGTGGGGGTGAGTGGGAGTGTTCTGTGTATACATGTGTGTGAGTGTGTGCATGCTTAGATATATATATATATGTGTGTGTGGATGTGAACAGTCAATCCATTTGCAGCATGATGCTCTTTAGGAGGTCAAGAAGTGTGTTGGGTTGTGTGTGTGTGGGGAGGGTGGTGTGTGTATGTTTGTGTGTGTGTGTGTGTGTGTGTGTGTGATTTATGAGTGTGTGCCACACATAAATATTGTTGTTTCTTTTTAGGGGAAGAAAGCATTAGATTTACTAGTTTAGAACATGCATCTCACTGTGATATAAACTGCAGAGCGGCTCAAGGACGAGTTTGCAAGTCGTGCTACACAACACAGGTTATAGAACTTAACAAGGCAACAGCTTGGTGGTAAAAAGAGATTTTCTGTGATAAAAGATATTGATTTAGATCCTCCCCCTCTGTTAACCAACAGCTAAATATGCTCTATTTAGATAGTTAACACTGCTCTTGTTGTTCCACTTGATTCTCATGACATGTATGATCCAGGCCTCATATCATTGTCACTGAATGATCCCATGTTGTATGTACTCTGTGCTGAGAGAGAGAAGATGATTGACCAAGGATTATTGACAAAGCATTTTGTCTCTGGTTTGTGTGGCTTTTGTTTTTTGTTTGTATGTGGAGTGTGTAATGTAATGCAATGCCTCTAGAAAGATTGAATGACAGTGGGAACTGTTGTATAAACAGGAAAGATTAACTCACTTTTGTCAGATGCATACATTTACAGATAAAATAAAATGGGACTAGGAGATGATGTGGTTTGTTTTTTGTTTTTTTGTTTTTTTCACTTTCTGTTTTGTTTTTGTTTTTATAAATGAACAACATAGTATGTATTATTTTCTTTGCTGGTCATGCCAAACTAATCTCTGTTGCATTACGTCATAACAGTTAAGAATCAATTCTTAAGTTTCTCAAAGACATGTTTAATTAACCAGTTGAGTTGCCAGAGAATTTTAATATGAAAAAAGTGCTCTCCACTTGCCAGGGAATTTTGAGGATTCGGGGCTAATAAATCAAAAAAAAAAAAAAAAAAAAAAATCTACCACAAAAACTATTGGAGATACAGCTACTATCTGAGTTAGAAAATAAACGTTGTTGTGAAGGAAAATGAATGTAGATTCTGCTTCATAGCTTTTTTCCCATTTAGGCTGATTGTAGATATAACTTCAGACTTCAGTCATTTAAAACCAAGATGATAAGTTTTGTGCAGCAAAAAAGTCTGTTTCCGCCTCAACATAATGACATCCACAAAGAAAGGAAACAAAATACAGCTTGAGATGGCATGCCAATTGCCAGATTATACCTGTAGAAGAAATTAAAACAGACTATAAGTTTATACAAACAAATCACAGCTTGTGCATATATGTAAATGAATCACTGTCCCTACAATGACAGAGGTGGGTATAGTCAACATAAAAGGTCAGTCATGGTCTCAGAAACTGGGCCGGCAAGCTAAGAGCTTTCTCAAGTGAAAGGGTGAAGTTCTTTGATGACATTCACTCCTTTCAGGTTGCACATGGGCCGATTAAAGTGTCTGTTGTGCATCCAGCTTGCCACCTATTCAAACAAGTCAGCCATCTGATTCAGTTTTTAAAAACGCGTCAAAAACGAAAAGCATGTGTTTCACTTCCAGTGCAGATTCAACCCTGCATTTTGTGAAGATTGTGGAGCATTGGCGGTTGTCGATTTCCTACAGTCTGCATTGAAATGTAAGTTCACTCGTTCCCAGCTGCCATGCTCCCTTCATGACCTCTGGCTGGCATTCAGCCTATCGTCTTACATCACTCCTCTCCCTCTCCTTCCCTTCTTCCAACACTCACTGCACGTAATCTGTCAGTATTAGCCACTTGTTAAAAGCGCTGTCTGATTGGATGGATGGACTGAATTACCATCAAATGGGCTGTCACTTTGATCACTGTCGTTGTCAGTCACCTTGGTGTTCAAACCAGTCATCAGACAAGAGAGATCCTTCTCCATCACTGTCGTTGTCAGTCACCTTGGTGTTCAAACCAGTCATCAGACAAGAGAGATCCTTCTCCATCACTGTCGTTGTTAGTCACCTTCATGTTCAAACCAGTCATCAGACAAGAGAGATCCTTCTCCATCACTGTCGTTGTCAGTCACCTTGGTGTTCAAACCAATCATCAGACAAGAGAGATCCTTCTCCATCACTGTCGTTGTCAGTCACCTTGGTGTTCAAACCAATCATCAGACAAGAGAGATCCTTCTCCATCACTGTCGTTGTCAGTCACCTTCATGTTCAAACCAGTCATCAGACAAGAGAGATCCTTCTCCATCACTGTCGTTGTCAGTCACCTTCGTGATCAAACCAATCATCAGACAAGAGAGATCCTTCTCCATCACTGTCGTTGTCAGTCACCTTGGTGTTCAAACCAGTCATCAGACAAGAGAGATCCTTCTCCATCACTGTCGTTGTCAGTCACCTTCATGTTCAAACCAATCATCAGACAAGAGAGATCCTTCTCCATCACTGTCGTTGTCAGTCACCTTCATGTTCAAACCAATCATCAGACAAGAGAGATCCTTCTCCATCACTGTCGTTGTCAGTCACCTTCATGTTCAAACCAATCATCAGACAAGAGAGATCCTTCTCCATCACTGTCGTTGTCAGTCACCTTCATGTTCAAACCAATCATCAGACAAGAGAGATCCTTCTCCATCACTGTCGTTGTCAGTCACCTTCATGTTCAAACCAATCATCAGACAAGAGAGATCCTTCTCCATCACTGTCGTTGTCAGTCACCTTCATGTTCAAACCAGTCATCAGACAAGAGAGATCCTTCTCCATCACTGTCGTGATATATATATATATATATATATATATTTTTTTTTTTTTTTTTTTTTTTTTATCAGTATATTTCGGTCATATAGTCTTTGTTCTGCCAAACAAAAACAAAAACAAAAAAAAAGAAAAGAAAAGAAAGCATGATGCATCAAAACAAAAGAAAAGAAAAAGAACAGAGTGCTCAAGACCCCTGGGTCACTTGTCTGTTTTTAGCATTTTTCCAGTCAGTGGAAATATTAATGTAGGACTTGGAAATTTTGAAATCGCCAAATCATTTGTCATTTTTTGCCCTCTTTGCCTTAGCCTGCACTGTGATGTGTTGTTAGCGGAATGCTGGTCTTACGGATGAGACAATAAACCAAGGTCCTGTGTGCATTTAGAGCACATTAAAGAACCTATGGCAGCAAAATAGTTGATCCTGGCAAAATAGTATCAAAAAAAGAACCCCCCACCAAACTTTAACAGTAAAACAAATATTCTTGGAGACAGAAAAAAGAACAAAAAGATATATGGGTGGCACTAGACTGTGGCAATGCACGCTAGTTGGGAGGAGCAGCCTGAATTTCATGTACACAAATGTGTTGTAGTACAAATACAACACAAAATACAGTACAGTAAACATCCACAAGGTAGCACAGTTCAGAAACTGTCGGGTCAGGTTTTGTGTTGCCTTTGGGCATTCATGGATCTGTCAAACTGACAGCCGCTGTCATGACTGGTCAGTCCACTCATCCAGGTCAGTTGGGAGGTAGACTATATGTGTGTGTGTGTGTGTGTGTTGCTGTCAGAACCCCAAGTGGACAGCATGTGTCCATTAACTTGACAGTAATTACCTGATGTCATACATTGTCCATAACCCCTGTTCATGATTTGTCAGTGATGTGAGTATTTCTGTTTTATAGATATTTCTTTATAGCTTTTTGGTTCTTTTCTTTTTGTTCGTCTTTATATATATATTCTTTTGTTATATATATATATATATATATATATATATATATATATATATATATATATATGTGTGTGTGTGTGTGTGTGTGTGTGTATATATATATATATATATATATATATATATATATATATATATATATATATATAGTTCCCCTCCGTATTTTATTTTGTTTTAGATTTTATTTTGTTTTGTTTCTTTTTTCTTTCTTTCTTTCTTTTGTGGGGAAAGGGGTGGGGGGAGGGAGTTTGTTTTATGACAGGCACATATTTGATTAGGTGGCCCCTGCCGCAAACTTTTCAGTTACAGTTATAGTTACTTCAGTCAGTCACTCCCACCCATGATATTTCATTATTTGACGATTGAGTATTATAGCACAGAACTGAATTTTATCTCTTTCACTTTCAAGCTGTCTTCTTCTGGAGCCAGTTGCATTGCTTGGACAGAAGAGCCTAGCATGGTCGTAACCCGCTACTAACTGTGTGGAGTATGGAACTGACCAGTGGCGTAGTACGGTAGTTCAGTCAGTGTAGGTATTTAGTCATGTGTAACTGTCAAAAAGTTAGAACCAAGCAATGCAACTGGCATCTGGGCCTCTTCAGTGTTTGATCATGTTGTGAAATGCCAATATCCGTCAACATTCACATGAATGTAATACTTTTAAAAAAAAGTATAAAAAGAAAAAGAAAAGAAGAAAAAATAATAAAATAAAACACTTTTTTTTTTTTTAAATTCAGAAAGACTCCAAATACTAAAAATATATGATTTTCTCCTAAATTTACCCAACTCTAGAGAGAAAGAAAAAAAAACAAGTATCTTTTGATTGTGCATCTCAGAGATAAAAATATGTATCATAGATAAGAGCATCATAGTGTGCACAATGTATTGTGGTGTCTTCATTGTATTTCATTTATTATGAATGCATCTCCTGCTGCTGTTCAGTGTGGCTGGTGTCATTGTTTCCCTTTGTGGAAATAAAAGGTTTCATTTTCAGCATGTGATGCTGCATGCACAGGATGTCATCCGGTCAGCCTCCCCTGTTGGCAGTAAATCAGGAAAAAGACATGACTCAGTTTGGGAAACAACAAATTTGCTTATGCCTCCTCAACATAAACGGAGTACAGCTTCATTTGGGATATACTTTTCGAATGGGGCTTCATTTGTGAAATACTTTTGAAATGGATGTTCAGAAATTGTATGTTATTTTTCTGTTAAAAAATGTATCCTAAAACTATGACCTTACATTATATAGAAACTACTTTCTTTTGATATTTTATTAACAGGGCTTGCTTCTTGGTGAGTTCAGTATTTCTTAACCTGAGGTTGTAAAATATATATATATATATATATTTTTCAAATTCATAAATGTTTACTGACCCAGTGCAAGGCTTCTGATAAGTTGAAATCTTCGGGGTGCCAAGGATTCTTTTACCATAATTCTAGGGAATCCCGGACTACCTTCAGAGCGTCATTGGAATGCTGCACATTCTGATAAAATCTGCATTTTTTGTACACATACAAAGGCAGGCATTACTTCAAGACATCATCAAGGTTTCTGGGCTTAAAAAAGCGAAGGAAGCAGCTCATTTTTGGTAGCAGATGATCCTATTATCAGACTGAAGCACTGCTACATGATCAACACTCTTTTTATGTGTTCATTCAGGAAATTGTTAGACCGTCCCACAGACCGTCTTGATGAACATGCTTTGCATTCTGTCCATTTTCAAAGTGTCAGGGGATGCGTATTTGATGCGTTATCAGAAGTTGTGCAGCACAATACTCTTGCCCTGGTCAGAGTCAGAGAGGTTCTAATCTTTCCACCTATACTCCAGGCTGTTTTCGGTGTTGAATGCTGTGTCGGATAAACACTGGGGGAAGAAAAAGTAACTGTGTGGCGGTGAGACCCAAACATTGAAACAGCCAAAGGTTCTTCTTCTTCTGTCTTCATGGTCTGGCGAAAGTTGTTCTTCTGTCTTCATGGTCTGGTGAAAGTTGTTCTTCTGTCTTCATGGTCTGGTGAAAGTTGTTCTTCTTCTGTCTTCATGGTCTGGTGAAAGTTGTTCTTCTGTCTTCATGGTCTGGTGAAAGTTGTTCTTCTGTCTTCATGGTCTGGCGAAAGTAGTTCTTCTTCTGTCTTCATGGTCTGGCGAAAGTAGTTGTTCTTCTGTCTTCATGGTCTGGTGAAAGTTGTTCTTCTTCTGTCTTCATGGTCTGGTGAAAGTTGTTCTTCTGCCTTAATGGTCTGCAACTCCCACTTTCACTTGTAGAAATTACATGTGGGCTTTTATGTAGGCAACCATTTTTACCCCAGCATGTAGGCAGCCATACTCCGTTTTGGGGTATGGGCATGCTGGGTATGTTATTGTGTCCTTAACCCACTGACTGTAAACATGAGTAGCAGGATCTTAAACATGTGTATTTGATCTTTGCATGTGCATACATACAGGCACCAGCGAGGTTTGCACACATGTTGGAGAAAGAGATCAGAAGAATCTCCACCTTTAAATTTAAGCTAATTCAACTCACCAGATAAGATGACTGGGACTGGAAATGAGGACTCTTAAATTGAAAAGCCAGGGCTTTAACCCCTCAGCTGTTGCGGTGGTCAGACTGTTGTGTTGAAGACTTGAGCCCCCTGTCTGTCCTGTGTGCAGGCTTGAGACGGAGAAGCCTGAAGACAGCAAGCCGCCGTCCTTCTCCAAGTTTGAGATGAAGAAGACACAGCAGGCCAACAAGAGATCCAACACTGTCAGGTCCTTCTTCGCCAAAACTTCCTCCACTAAAGGTGATGAGCATTTTCTATCATCATTCATTTCATTGAATTTTGTCGGTGGTTTTCTGTAATTAGAGAAGATTTGTTTTCGACAATTTTGTTATCCTTCTTTCCCAAACGTTTTCCGCTTAATGTGTTTGACATTTTCTGTCATAATTCATTTTATTGAATTTGTCAAATAGTTCTCTGTAATTCAATTTGTTTTCTATAATTACATTTGCTTTCTATCATTTCACTTACTTTTTGTGGGATGCTTTGTATGTGTTGCGGATTGTAAAAGAACAGCAACAAAACCCCAAAATCCACTGATCTGTTCTGCTTGGATTGGGATAAGTCCCGTTTTGACTGTAGCTTGTAGTGATTAAGGAATAATAAAACATTCAGTTTGAAGGTGAGTTTTGAAATAATTTCTGATTGCTACAAGAGAGAGGTTTTATCAGAGTGACAGTAATATTTATGTATCTTTACAAAGCATCAAAAATAACCAAAAAAAAGAAAAGAATTGCTTGCTCCAGTCTTATAAACATACTACAGTTAGCATCGTTTGCAGCAAAGAAAATTGATTTTCTTGCTGGGGGAAAAATGATGATAAAAAAGAAGTTTTATATTCTGTGTACAAAGCATCAATAGCCAGAAAATAGATGAATACTCTCTTCATATGTACATACAACTCTGTGTCATTTGCAGCAAAGAAACTGCAGGGGAAAAAAAAGAAGCGGAAAGTTTCTTTTATCCTTTAATTTTCTCTGACGGAATCGTCTCCCGCCTTACCTTAGACACCAAAAGAGTCATGCCGATCTAGCCTGGAGAGCCAGAAAGCGGGTGGGAAATTTGCCATATTTCCTGTTGGGAAAAAAAAGATGAAAAGAAAAAACCCAAAGCGTTTATAGTATCATCAAAGATGATTTAAAAAAAGAAAGAATAGAAGAAGATTTTATGTTGTTCTTAATTTTCTCTTACATAATCATCTTCCACGTCACCCTCGGCACCAAAAGAGTCACACTGATCTAACCTCAAGAACCAGAAAGTGCCATATTTCCTGTTGAAAAAAAAAAAGTGGTATCATCAAAGATGATTTTTTTTTTAAAAAGAAGAAAAAAATGAAGAAAATAGTATGTTGTCCTTAATTTTCTCTCACAAAATCGTCTTCCACCTCATCCTCGGCACCAAAAGAGTCATGCTGATCAAGCCTGGAAAGCCAGATAGTGCCGTATTTTCTGTTGAAAATTAAAAGAAACCATTTATGGTATCATCAAAGATGATTTTTAAAAAGTAAAATTTATTGTAGTTTTATTTTCCCTCATAGAATTGGCAAAGATGATTTTAAAAAAAGAAAATTCTGTGTTATCCTAAATTTTCTCTCACGGAATCATCAAAGATGATTTTTTTTAAAAAGAAAAAGAAATTTTTATGTTGTTTCCTAAATTTTGTTTCATAGAGTTGTCTTCCAGTTCCACCATAACATTGGCACCAAAAGAGTCACACTAATCTTGTCTGGAGAGTCAGAAAGTGGGTTGGGAGTATATTTCCTGCTGGAAAAAAAAGACAATAAAAAAAAAAAAATGTTCATGGTATCATCAAGGATGATTAGAAAAAAAAGAAGAAGAAAATTTTATGTTATCCTTGATTTTCTCTCACAGAATCGTCTTCCACCTCACCCTCCGCGCCGAAAGAGTCGCGCCGATCCAGCCTAGAGAGCCAGAAAGTGGGCGGGGAGTTTGCCGAGTTTCTGCGCACCCTGCGCAAACCGCCCGCCATGGAGGTGTCAAAGATGGTGAGGGGGTTCATCGAGCGAGTCCAGCACAGCATCGACATGCCCATCGATGAGCTGTCAGAGATGGTGCAGGACTTCTATCAGAACCTGTCTGACAGGATGGCCACACAGGCCGTGTTTAAAGGTGTGCATTGAATGGAACAGATTGGAATAATAATAATAATAATAAAATGCAGGCTTATGTAGCACAGTATCCCCATCTCAGATGGGGATCACCACGCTTTACAATAAAACACAAATTGAAGACAAAGTGACGTAAAGATATGTACAAAGTAACACAGTCTTACATGACATTGGCTAAAATATACATATTTAAGACTAAGTGACATAAAAATATGTAAATCAACACAGGCACCATCACAGTCTCAAATCACACAGAACAAACCACAGCAAAAACAAGGCACATCACATTAAAAGTGAAAAAGAACACCAAGGAAGTATCACAAAAAAGCACAACTAAAAAATCATCACAAATTCATACAGTCAACACAAAGAGCACATCTGGCAATAAGATCACAGCAAGCATATGCAGGAAAAGTTTCAGTGAGAAAAGTACAGTTTAAAAAGATAAGTTTTGAGTGCTGTCTTGAATACTTTATTGTCATGAAACTTTCATTAACCACACAGGCCATGTTTAATGGGCTAAATTGAATAGAAATAGAATAGAATACTTTATTGTCATGAAATGTTCATTAGCCACACAGTCCATGTTCAAAGGGTGTGGATTAAATAGAATAGAATACTTTATTGTCATGAAATGTTCATTAGCCACACAGTCCATGTTTAAAGGGTGTGGATTGAACAGAATAGAATAGAATACTTTATTGTCATGAAATGTTCATTAGCCACACAGCCCATGTTCAAAGGGTGTGGATTGAATAGAATAGAATACTTTATTGTCATGAAATGTTCATTAGCCACACAGTCCATGTTTAAAGGGTGTGGATTGAACAGAATAGAATAGAATACTTTATTGTCATGAAATGTTCATTAGCCACACAGTCCATGTTTAAAGGGTGTGGATTGAACAGAATAGAATAGAATACTTTATTGTCATGAAATGTTCATTAGCCACACAGGCCATGTTTAAAGGGTGTGGATTGAACAGAATAGAATAGAATACTTTATTGTCATGAAACGTTCATTAGCCACACAGGCCATGTTTAAAGGGTGTGGATAGAATAGAATAGAATACTTTATTGTCATGAAATGTTCATTAGCCACACAGGCCATGTTTAAAGGGTGTGGATAGAACAGAATAGAATAGAATACTTTATGGTCATGAAACATTCATAGCCACACAGGCCATGTTTTTAGAGGTGTGTATAGAATAGAATAGAATACTTTATTGTCATGAAATGTTCATTAGCCACACAGGCCATGTTTTTAGAGGTATGGATTGAACAGAATAGAATAGAATACTTTGTCATGAAACATTCATTAGCCACACAGGCCATGTTTAAAGGGTGTGGATTGAACAGAATAGAATAGAATACTTTATGGTCATGAAACGTTCATTAGCCACACAGGCCATGTTTTTAGAGGTGTGGATTGGATTGAAATAGAATAGAATATTTTATTGTCATGAAATGTTCCTTAAGGTTTATAAGGCACAAGACTATACAAATGTGATTTGTGGTGTGTGGTGTGTCACTTGTGGAATCAGGTTGGTGGGTTTTGTTCTACGTGTGGTCAAGGAATTTTTGGGGTTGGGGGGTGTGGGGGGGGGAGGGAGTGATTGTGTGTTTGGGCATTTTGTGGTGGTGTGTCACCCAGGCCTGAGCCAGGACGTGCAGGATAAGATCCTGGACTACACGGAGCGCTACGTGCTGACGCGCCTGTACCGCAGCCTGTTCTGCCCCATCACCACGGGGGACGAGGAGAAGGACCTGGCCATCCAGACACGCATCCGCAGCCTGCACTGGGTCACCGCCCAGCAGCTGGACCTGGTCATCAATGACGCGGAGCCCGCCATCCGCCAGGAGTTGGACACCGCCATCACCGGTATGTGTGGGCGTGTTTGACAGCAGTGTTAAAATGTACAGCAGCGACAGGTATTCCTCGGTGTGTGGTATGTTTGAAAGCAATACATAAACAGGGTTTGTAGGGCCATTACAAGTCCTGACATTTTGAATTTCCCAAGTTGGCCCTTACAAGTGCACAGATTTACACCAAGATAATAATAAAAATGATAATAAAAGGACATTTGGTACGCCAAATCTAATTATACAAAAACCCTAAGCATTAACAATGAAAAATATAAAGACGCATGCATACTAAAAACACACGAATACACTCGCATGCACAGATATCCTACTCCACCTCCAACCCACAAACCCACACCCACACAAGATGTAGACACACACATACACATCCACAAGCACATCCCCTGTTACAAGTCCTTAGGCTGACAAAAAAAACCAACAACAACAACAAAAATCATGGGCCTTTCAAGTGCTTTCATTTACACCAAGATCTGTGCAAGTCTTTACGCTGGCCAAACAAAAGAAAGGGCAAACTCCCCCTCGCGCCCCCCCCTCCGCCCTCCCCCTCCAAAAATTGCAGCAGCAACGCTCAACGCACCCTTCTTACCTTTCCTTACCATTCCTAAACTTTAAACTTTAAACGTGGACCTCTTCCAAGACAGTGGATGACATTCAAGCATGTCAGTATTTACTCTTTCCAAAGTGTGGTTTCTGTGTCCACCACTACCTGTGCTTGTCCAAGCTTGTTCAAATTCTCTGGGAGGTGTGCATTTCAGGATTGTTGGCTTCATTAAAGAAGAAGAATATAGGGACTGGCTCATCAAAGTTCAAAATATAAACATTGATTATGCACAATGTGTAGTTTGCTGGATAACACTCCATTTGTCTTCAACGGGTGAAAGTCATTACAAAGTGAGGAAATGTTTTTTAAAAGTCATTACAAAGTGAGGAAATGGTTTTTAAAAGTCTTTACAAGGTCCTTATATGGCATAACCTGAAGTCCACAGGAACCTTGTATAAATGTACAGTAGCAAGTGGGATATTCCTGTGCCCTTATGGAAGACATGACAAAATCCAATAATAGAGAATGATCATCAATCAATGGACAGCTGCGGCTGCTGGCAATTTCTCCGCCTGAGCATAGCAGTATTTTACACAGGACAGGAATCAGACCCCTGCCGGAGTTTGCATTTCTAGTGGATCTTGCTAAGTGTGTTAGATAAAACATAACTTCAGGAATTAACCAAAAAATTCTAATTATCAATATTTGTATTGTGATTATTTTGTTGGTCACAGACATCATCCAGATGGACAGCAAGCGAGCCACCCAGGACAAGCTGGCGTGCATCGTGCGCTGCAGCAAGCACATCTTCTCCATCCTCAAGGAGTCCAAAGGCGCACCGGCCAGCGCCGACGAGTTCCTGCCAGCCCTCATCTTTGTGGTGCTGAAGGCAAACCCCCCTCTGCTGCAGTCCAACATCCAGTACATCACCCGCTTCGCCAACCCCAGCCGCCTGATGAGCGGGGAGGCTGGCTACTACTTCACCAACCTGGTGGGTTTGCTTTTCACTTTCAGCTCAGTTCACTTTCTGGAGGAGGCGTCACTGTGTTCAGAAAAATCCTTGTTCGCTACACCACATCTGCTAGGCAGGTGTCTGACTGTTGATAACCCAACGCACTTTTCTTCTCTTTTTTTTGCTGCCCCATCATCTGCACCGTTTCAGTGGCATTACTCCCATGCCACTCATGTAGATTCCCCCATACACAGCCACGCCCAGGTTCGTTCGTCTTAGTTCCAGTGTCGGCAGTCCGCAGGTAACCATCAATATTAGGTAGCCTGGAGGCCACACACCAGAGGAGACCCTGCATTGCTCCTGGGTCACTTCGGTGGTGTTCAGTAATGCCTGTTCTGATTCAATGTACTTAGGACACCACCTACTAAGCCCCCTACTAACGACAGTTTCAGTTTCAGTATCAGTTTCAGTAGCTCAAGGAGGCGTCACTGCGTTCGGACAAATCCATATACGCTACACCACATCTGCCAAGCAGATGCCTGACCAGCAGAGTAACCCAACGCGCTTAGTTAGGCCTTGAGACTAACGACAATAATGGCTTAGTCACGGAGCCAGACTGAGTGAGCGTCCCTCCCAGACTGGATAACCCAACGCACTTGTCAGGCCTTAACTCTTTCTACTCCGGGTACGAGTCAACTTGTACCGTGATTACTTCCCCTTGTGGACACGGTATGAGTGTTGTTCTTTTACCAACACACTATTCTAATGTTGTTTACTCTTGCTTGGTACAGATGGTGGTCTAAACTGAACTGTTTAAGGTTTCCAGAAGCATGAAAACGAAGCTTTGTTCGACCGATTAGATTGACAGTTTTCATTGATTTTTGCCGTTATAGTGAACCATCCTGTTTTTTCTGCAGTGATTGACAATTTTCCATTGATTTTTGCCGTTTTAGTGAACCCCCCTGTTTTTTCTGCAGTGATTGACAATTTTCCATTGATTTTTGCCGTTTAAGTGAACCCCCTGGTTTTTTCTGCAGTGATTGACAATTTTCCATTATTTTTGCCGTTTTAATGAACCCCCCTGTTTTTTCTGCAGTGATTGACAATTTTCCATTGATTTTTGCCGTTTTAGTGAATCCCCCTGTTTTTTCTGCAGTGATTGACAATTTTCCATTGATTTTTGCCGTTTTAGTGAATCCCCCTGTTTTTTCTGCAGTGATTGACAATTTTCCATTGATTTTTGCCGTTTTAGTGAATCACCCTGTTTTTTCTGCAGTGATTGACAATTTTCCATTGATTTTTGCCGTTTTACATCACTGCCTTTGGACAGTTAAGTTTCTCAAGGAGACATCACTGCGTTTGGACAGTTAAGTTTCTCAAGGAGACATCACTGAGTTTGGACAGTTAAGTTTCTCAAGGAGACATCACTGCCTTTGGACAGTTAAGTTTCTCAAGGAGACATCACTGCCTTTGGACAGTTAAGTTTCTCAAGGAGACATCACTGAGTTTGGACAGTTAAGTTTCTCAAGGAGACATCACTGCCTTTGGACAGTTAAGTTTCTCAAGGAGACATCACTGCCTTTGGACAGTTAAGTTTCTCAAGGAGACATCACTGCCCTTGGACAGTTAAGTTTCTCAAGGAGACATCACTGCCTTTGGACAGTTAAGTTTCTCAAGGAGACATCACTGCCTTTGGACAGTTAAGTTTCTCAAGGAGACATCACTGAGTTTGGACAGTTAAGTTTCTCAAGGAGACATCACTGCCTTGGACAATTCCATGTATGCTACACCACACAGCACCTCTGTGAGGCAGGTGTCCAGCAGCAGCATAACCCAGAGCACCTGGTCAGACCTCCAGTGCATCATATTGTGTCCAACAGCAGCATAACCCAAAGCACCTGGTCAGACCTCCAGTGCTGCATATTGTGTCCAACAGCAGCATAACCCACAGCACCTGGTCAGACCTCCAGTGCATCATATTGTGTCCAACAGCAGCATAACCCACAGCACTTGGTCAGACCTCCAGTGCATCATATTGTGTCCAACAGCAGCATAACCCACAGCACCTGGTCAGACCTCCAGTGCATCATATTGTGTCCAACAGCAGCATAACCCACAGCACTGGTCAGACCTCCAGTGCATCATATTGTGTCCAACAGCAGCATAACCCAAAGCACTTGGTCAGACCTCCAGTGCATCATATTGTGTCCAACAGCAGCATAACCCACAGCACCTGGTCAGACCTCCAGTGCTGCATATTGTGTCCAACAGCAGCAT
This sequence comes from Babylonia areolata, assembly GCF_041734735.1. Lineage (NCBI taxonomy): Eukaryota > Metazoa > Mollusca > Gastropoda > Neogastropoda > Buccinidae > Babylonia > Babylonia areolata. Next base: position 42,481,328 of record NC_134887.1, on the reverse strand, counting down.
AACCCAAAGCACTGGTCAGACCTCCAGTGCATCATATTGTGTCCAACAGCAGCATAACCCACAGCACTTGGTCAGACCTCCAGTGCATCATATTGTGTCCAACAGCAGCATAACCCACAGCACTTGGTCAGACCTCCAGTGCATCATATTGTGTCCAACAGCAGCATAACCCACAGCACCTGGTCAGACCTCCAGTGCATCATATTGTGTCCAACAGCAGCATAACCCACAGCACCTGGTCAGACCTCCAGTGCATCATATTGTGTCCAACAGCAGCATAACCCAAAGCACCTGGTCAGACCTCCAGTGCATCATATTGTGTCCAACAGCAGCATAACCCACAGCACTTGGTCAGACCTCCAGTGCATCATATTGTGTCCAACAGCAGCATAACCCAAAGCACTGGTCAGACCTCCAGTGCATCATATTGTGTCCAACAGCAGCATAACCCACAGCACTTGGTCAGACCTCCAGTGCATCATATTGTGTCCAACAGCAGCATAACCCAAAGCACTGGTCAGACCTCCAGTGCATCATATTGTGTCCAACAGCAGCATAACCCAAAGCACTTGGTCAGACCTCCAGTGCATCATATTGTGTCCAACAGCAGCATAACCCAAAGCACTTGGTCAGACCTCCAGTGCATCATATTGTGTCCAACAGCAGCATAACCCACAGCACCTGGTCAGACCTCCAGTGCATCATATTGTGTCCAACAGCAGCATAACCCACAGCACTGGTCAGACCTCCAGTGCATCATATTGTGTCCAACAGCAGCATAACCCAAAGCACCTGGTCAGACCTCCAGTGCTGCATATTGTGTCCAACAGCAGCATAACCCAAAGCACTGGTCAGACCTCCAGTGCATCATATGTATTTGTCACAGAGGATTTCTTTCACACAATTCATTATCACTTGTTTCGCTTGTCACTTTAACCACTTCTCTTTTACCAAGTCCTTTAAGTAATTTCCTGTAATCGTATTTAGATTTTTTTCTTCAAATTTCACCCTCATTTGACCCTCATTTGCCCAGTTTCCCCCAACCCTCCATTCATTTACATCACCCACCCCTTCTAACCGATAATACTCAATTGTATTCATAAATACTTTAACAAAATGTCTTCAACCACCGATATGTGTGACAGGACATTAAACAGAATTCCTCCTCCTCACAGAATTTTGCCAGAGGACAAACACTTCAGTTGCCATGGGTTCTTTTCCAGTGCACCTAGTGCGTGCTGCACACAGGACCTTGGTTCATCGTATCATCCGAATGACTAGACGCTCAGTTTGATGATCCAGGGAGAAAGGGCAAGAGGGGGATTTGAACCCAGACCCTCACAGACTGTTGGCAGATGAGCATTTTAAGCATTCTGCCCCCTTGCTCCCCTTGGGGTTTGATACGGTGTGGCTTGGTTGGGATCTGTTTTGAGTGGGGTTGGGCAGGGGGAGATGTGAGTGTTCGTGTGTCTTTGTTTTTGTGTGTACCTGTGTGTGTGTGTGTGTGTGTGTGTGTGTGTGCATGTTTGTGTGTATGTGTGTGAGTGAGTGTGTGTATGTGTGTGAGTGAGTGTGCGTGTGTGTGTTGCGTGTGCATGTGTGTCTGTGTATGCGCATGTATGCGTGCCCTTGCGCACATGTGTGTGCGCACATGATGAAAATCATCTGAGTGTTTAATGTTCACTTCACCCACAACAACAAAACCATTCACTCAGTTACTCACATTGCTGCATGTTCTCAAAAACAAAAATTGACAGACCGCCCCCTCATCCCCCCATGTGTCATCATGGCTGTCTTTTTCCTCTCTGTCTCTCACAGTGCTGTGCAGTGTCCATCCCCCCATGTGTCATCATGGCTGTCTTTTTCCTCTCTGTCTCTCACAGTGCTGTGCAGTGTCATCATCACTGTCTTTTTCCTCTCTGTCTCTCACAGTGCTGTGCAGTGTCCATCCCCCCATGTGTCATCATCACTGTCTTTCCCTCTCTGTCTCTCACAGTGCTGTGCAGTGTCATCATGGCTGCCTTTTTCCTCTCTGTCTCTCACAGTGCTGTGCAGTGTCCATCCCCCCATGTGTCATCATGGCTGCCTTTTTCCTCTCTGTCTCTCACAGTGCTGTGCAGTGTCCATCACCCCATGTGTCATCATGGCTGCCTTTTTCCTCTCTGTCTCTCACAGTGCTGTGCAGTGTCCATCCCCCCATGTGTCATCATGGCTGCCTTTTTCCTCTCTGTCTCTCACAGTGCTGTGCAGTGTCCATCCCCCCATGTGTCATCATGGCTGCCTTTTTCCTCTCTGTCTCTCACAGTGCTGTGCAGTGTCCATCACCCCATGTGTCATCATGGCTGCCTTTTTCCTCTCTGTCTCTCACAGTGCTGTGCAGTGTCCATCCCCCCATGTGTCATCATGGCTGCCTTTTTCCTCTCTGTCTCTCACAGTGCTGTGCAGTGTCCATCCCCCCATGTGTCATCATGGCTGCCTTTTTCCTCTCTGTCTCTCACAGTGCTGTGCAGTGTCCATCCCCCCAGGCGTGCAGTGTCATCATGGCTGTCTTTTTCCTCTCTGTCTCTCACAGTGCTGGCGGTGTCATCCATGTGCTGTCTTTTCCCTCTCTGTCTCTCACAGTGCTGTGCGGTGTCATCATGGCTGTCTTTTCCTCTCTGTCTCTCACAGTGCTGTGCGGTGTCATCATGGCTGTCTTTTCCCTCTCTGTCTCTCACAGTGCTGTGCAGTGTCATCATGGCTGTCTTTTTCCTCTCTGTCTCTCACAGTGCTGTGCAGTGTCATCATGGCTGTCTTTTCCTCTCTGTCTCTCACAGTGCTGCGGGTGTCTATCATGGCTCCGTCTCTCCTCTCGTCTCCCACATGTGCAGGGGACCACCCCCCGGCCACACGGGGTGGTCACATCCTGCGTTTGGCTGTAGGCTGATGCCACACACCTGAAACGCTGTCGAGTGTCATCATGGCTGTCTTTTTCCTCTCTCTCTCTCACAGTGCTGTGTGGTGTCATCATCACTGTCTTTTTCCTGTCTGTCTCACAGTGCTGTGCAGTGTCATCATGGCTGTCTTTTCCCTCTCTGTCTCTCACAGTGCTGTGCAGTGTCATCATGGCTGTCTTTTCCTCTCTGTCTCTCACAGTGCTGCGCGGTGTCCTTCATCGAGAACATCAACGCCGAGTCGCTCAGCCTCTCGGTGACGGAGTACGACCGCTACATGTCAGGGGAGGCCACCCCACCGGGCAGCAGCGGGGAGCACATCTGCGAGGGGCTGAGGCTGATGCAGCACAACCTGAAGACGCTGTCGGAGCTGAAGCAGCGTCAGGTATGTTGGCCCGTGCGAGCGTGTGCCACTGTGATGCACCGTAACCTCACGGCCCTCACTGGGCTGAAGCGAAAGCAGGTACCCCCATCCTTCCCTTTCTTTTCTTCCCTTCAGAGTGCAGTGCTTAGATGGCATGGACCAACCCAGTGGTTTTGCTCCGTTTGGAGTTTTGGGGTGCCGGGTTTTGATGGTAGTTTGAAGACAGCATGACATACTTGGTTTAAGTCATCATAAATTGCTCAGCAGTACACATGATTACAGTGCAACAAAGACAAAGGAGCACCAACAAGATTAAAGCCTATACTCTGCTCACACATTGCTCTTCAATTTTAACATGACGGCTGATGAACCATATTATCATTTGTATCAGATAACTTATTCATAAACAGAAAGTAAAGAAATCAAACAAATGAATATACAAATAAGTTAACTAATGCTACTATCAATATTAACATGAAATGAAATTGACAGTCTCCTGAGGTATTGGCTTCATGAAAGAGAAACACGAAGAAAATTGTAATGATATAATTTAGTGACATACTTAATTTGACAGCAGTTAGGGATTCAGGGTTGTGATTGTCTTTTTTTTTTAAGATGGCATGACGTACAAAGTTTGACAGAAGTTTGGGACGCGATGCATGGTTGTGATGGTGGTTTTAAGATGGCATGACGTACAAAGTTTGAGTGATGGTGGTTTTAAGATGGCATGACGTACAAAGTTTGACAGAAGTTTGGGACACGATGCATGGTTGTGATGGTGGTTTTAAGATGGCATGATATACTTAGTTTGACAGTAGTTTGGGATGCATGGATGTGATGGTAGTTTTAAGATGGCATGATATACTTAGTTTGACAGTAGTTTGGGATGCATGGATGTGATGGTAGTTTTAAGATGGCATGATATACTTAGTTTGACAGTAGTTTGGGATGCCTGGATGTGATGGTAGTTTTAAGATGGCATGATATACTTAGTTTGACAGTAGTTTGGGATGCCTGGATGTGATGGTAGTTTTAAGATGGCATGATATACTTAGTTTGACAGTAGTTTGGGATGCCTGGATGTGATGGTAGTTTTAAGATGGCATGATATACTTAGTTTGACAGTAGTTTGGGATGCATGGATGTGATGGTAGTTTTAAGATGGCATGATATACTTAGTTTGACAGTAGTTTGGGATGCATGGATGTGATGGTAGTTTTAAGATGGCATGATATACTTAGTTTGACAGTAGTTTGGGATGCATGATGAGTTTGATGCATTTGAGATGGTGTTACACTACCTAATTTGGCTGTAATTTTGGAATGCATGACATGTAGTTTGACAGTAGTTTGAGATGCGTGGTTGATGAGTGTGGTTATAGTTTTAGATGGTATGACAACATTAATTTGTTAGTCGTTTGGGATGGCATGATACTTGTAGTTTAGAACAACATGACACATGTAGTTTAACTGTACTTTGGAATGCTTAGTCAATCAGTGTGATGATTTTTTTAAGAGGGAATTAAGCACATAATTTGGAGGTAGTTTTGGATGGAATAACATATGTAGTTTGACAGTAGTTTAGGGTTTGTAGTTGATAAGATTGATGGTAGTTTTAATATGGCATTACACATGTAATTTAGCAATAGTTTGGGATAGCATGGTACACATGATTTGACTGGAGTTTGGGGTGTGTAGTTGATAAGTGTGATGGTAGTTTTAATATTGCTATACACACGTAATTTAGCACTAGTTTGGGATGGCACGGTACACATGATTTGACTGGAGTTTGGGATGGCATGACACATGTAGTTTGATGGTAATTTGGGATGCATAGTTGATTAGTGTGATGGTAATTTTTAGATGGTGTGACACCTGTAGTTTGGCATGGGGAATTGATCAGTTTGTTGGATTTTTGTAGTTGTGTGTCCGTATTCATTCGTGCTTTGCGAATGATCAGGTCAGTGTAGCTGGTGAATGAGTTGACAGCTTGAAAGGTCAGGACAGATGTGTAAGAAGACTGGTGGACATGTGTGTGGCTGTGTGGACAGACTGATATATGCATTCTTTGGAATCTTGTGGTCAGTTTCTTTCGTGGACAGACTCACACTAATCCTAATTTTTCTTTTCTTTTCCCAGGAAGGGGGTATTTTTCTTGGGGCTGGGGGGGCGGGGGCTAAGGGGGAGGGGGGCGGGTCATGATGAGTAAGCTTGTATCATGAATGATTGAATGATAATGATTTCTTTTGTCAATGTTGGTGTGTGAATAAATCATCAGAAAGGAGTAGTTTACCATACATGAACACCAGTGTTGAGTCATTGAGCACTTACCAGATGAAGTGAGGGAGAGTGGTGAGCAGTTAACAAACAAAATGTTGATTGCTAGGTGGGTGTTTCTGTTGATGTTTTGCAAAAAGTTCACGCTTGGACAAAAACATATACAATATAGCCAACGAATTGAAAAGCATATAGAATGAAGTCACTGAATTTGACATTGCATGCAAATTGTTCGTTAACAAAATGGTGATGTGAACAACTATGGTTTGTTATATTTTGCATGTTTGTGAACAGTTAGATGATGTAAACAGTAGTTTGTTAACAATCAAGTGTATTGTTTGTGAACAGTTAGATGATGTTTAACAAAAATATTTTGTTATATCAAATGTATATAGTTTCTGAACAATTGAATTATGAGAACAGCAATGTTTTTTTTATTTCTAGTGTAATGCTATTGTTTTGTGAATAGTTCATGATGTAAATGATAATGGTTTGTTATATCTAGTGTTATGCCTGAACAGTTAGTTGATATGAACAATTATGGTATTGTTATATCTAGTATAATTTCTTCATACATATTGAGGTTTGATAATCCTTGTAAGTTTTTTTGTTTGTTTTTTAGTCAGTCTCTATCTGTCGGTAGACAAAACATTATCTGTGGGAACAGTGTGTATGTTTGTGTGTGCACAGGCACATGCATGTGCACGTTTTAGTTGTGTATGCCAGTCATGCCTTTTGTCAACTTTCATTAGTTCAAAGATATTTTCCCCCTGTTTGTTAAAGTATTAAGATAAATTATACTTGGATAGTTTATGCATTTCTTACAAAGATCAGTCACTCCCACATGTGTATTCTGAGTCTCTTGCAGTTCCTCGCCTTCTGTCTGTCACCTCACCTGGTCTTGCACCCCCTTCAGGCCCAGAACTGACCCCCCCCCCTGCCCTGTTCCCCTTCTGTCTGTCACCTCACCCTGTCTTGCACCCCCTTCAGGCCCAGAACTGACCATTCCCCCCCCCCCCCCCTGCCTGTTCCCTTCTGTCTGTCACCTCACCTTGTCTTGCGCCCCCCTTCAGGGCCCAGAACTGACCATTCCCCCCCCCTGCCTTCCCCCCCTTCTGTCTGCTCACCTCACCCTTGTCTTTGCCACCCCCTTCAGGGCCCCCAGAACTGACCATTCCCCCCCCCCCCCCTGCCCTGTCCCCCCTTCTGTCTGTCACATCACCTGTCTATGCACCCCCCTTCAGGCACCAGACAGACCCCCCCCCCCTGCCTTCCTCCCCTTCTGTCTGTCACCTCACCTTGTCTTGCACACCCATTCAGGCCCAGAACTACCATTCCCTCTCCCCCTGCCTTCCCCCCCTTCTGTCTGTCAACCTCCATCCCTGGTCTTGACACCCCCCTTCAGGCCCCCCCCCCCTGCCTCTCCACCCCTTCTGTCTGTCACCTCACCTTGTCTTCCACCCCCCTTCAGGCCCAGAACTGACCATTCCCCCCCCTGCCTTCCCCCCCTTCTGTCTGTCACCTCACCTGGTCTTGCACCCCCTTCAGGCCCCCCCCCTGCCTTCCCCCCCTTCTGTCTGTCACCTCACCTTGTCTTCCACCCCCTTCAGGCCCAGAACTGACCATTCCCCCCCCTGCCTTCCCCCCATTCTGTCTGTCACCTCACCTGGTCTTCCACCCCCTTCAGGCCCAGAACTGACCATTCCCCCCCCTGCCTTCCCCCCCTTCTGTCTGTCACCTCACCTGGTCTTCCACCCCCTTCAGGCCCAGAACTGACCATTCCCCCCCCCCCTGCCTTCCCCCCCTTCTGTCTGTCACCTCACCTGGTCTTGCACCCCCTTCAGGCCCCCCCCCCCCCCTGCCTTCCCCCCCCTTCTGTCTGTCATCTCACCTGGTCTTGCACCCCCTTCAGGCCCCCCCCCCCCCGCCCCCCCTGCCTTCCCCCCCTTCTGTCTGCCACCCCCTTCAGGCCCAGAACTGACCATTTCCCCCTTCCTTCCCACAGGAGCGAGTGATGGCGGAGGCCTTGCAGCTCCAGCAAGAGATGCGCGACTTCAACCAGAACTTCAGCGCCGAGATCGCCAACGTCCTGCAGCGCACACCCCTCACCATCCGGCCCCGCAAGGTCAAGGTCGACCTGGACGCGGAGGAGAGCGACTCGTGTGAGGCCAACCTCCCCTCCCCCCTCCAGCCCCTGCCAGCCGCAGCCCCGGCTACCATCCCAGCCGCCGGTGGCACCTGCACCAGCACTCCAAAAAAGGACATGACGGACTCCTCCCCACCTCCCCCCACCCTTCCCTCCCCCATCAAACCCCAGCCAGTTGGAGCTGAGCTGGTAGGGGGGGTGACAGTGTTGTGTGAACCATCATCCACGCCGTCATCTGAAGGCCTGGCTGCCGTTCCACAGGCGGAGATGTTTCCAGGCGTCTTTGACGGTGGTCCCCCTGAGGTCGCTGAGCCAGAAATGGACGGTGTTCAGGCGCCTGTATCGGCGGAGTGCCAAAGTGGGGAACTAGAGACCCCGATGGAGGAGGCTTCTGATGGGTCATGAATATTAGCAGGTGGTGGGGGTGGTGGGTGATGGGAACCCAGGTAGTGTCTGGGTAAGCCAACAGGCAAGGGGAGTCAGTGTTTGGCAGAGAAAGAGGAGAGAAATGAGTTGTGTGGCAGAGAAAGAGTAGAGAAATGAGTTGTGTGGCAGAGAAAGAGGAGAGAAATGAGTTGTGTGGCAGAGAAAGAGGAGAGAAATGAGTTGTTTGGCAGAGAGAGAGTAGAGAAATGAGTTGTGTGACAGAGAAAGAGTAGAAATGAGTTGTTTGGCAGAGAGAGAGTAGAGAAATGAGTTGTGTGACAGAGAAAGAGTAGAAATGAGTTGTTTGGCAGAGAGAGAGTAGAGAAATGAGTTGTGTGGCAGAGAAAGAGTAGAAATGAGTTGTTTGGCAGAGAGAGAGTAGAGAAATGAGTTGTTTGGCAGAGAAAGAGGAGAGAAATGAGTTGTGTGGCAGAGAAAGAGTAGAGAAATGAGTTGTGTGGCAGAGAAAGAGGAGAGAAATGAGTTGTGTGGCAGAGAAAGATAGGGAGGGAGTGGAAGGCAGACAAAGGCAAGGAATGGCTGTTCAGCAGAGAAAGACAGGGAGGGAGTGTTTGGCAGAGAAAGACAGGGAGGGAGTGTTTGGCAGAGAAAGACAGGGAGGGAGTGTTTGGCAGAGAAAGACAGGGAGGGAGTGTTTGGCAAAGACAGACAGGGAGGGAGTGTTTGGCAGAGACAGACGAGGAATGAAGACGAGGAATGAGTGTTTGGCAGAGAAAGAATAAGTGTTTGTCAGAGAAAGACGAGGAATGAGTGTTTGGCAGAGAAAGAATAAGTGTTTGGCAGAGAAAGACCAGGAATGAGTGTTTGGCAGAGATAGACGAGGAATGAGTGTTTGGCAGAGAAAGACCAGGAATGAGTGTTTGGCAGAGAAAGACCAGGAATGAGTGTTTGGCAGAGAAAGATGATAGATATAAGTGTTTGGCAGAGAAAGACGAGGAATGAGTGTTTGGCAGAGATAGACGAGGAATGAGTGTTTGGCAGAGAAAGACGAGGAATGAGTGTTTGGCAGAGAAAGATGAGGAATGAGTGTTTGGCAGAGAAAGATGAGAAATGAGTGTTTGACAGAGAAAGATGAGAAATGAGTGTTTGACAGAGAAAGATGAGAAATGAGTGTCTGGCAGAGAAAGACCAGGAATGAGTGTTTGGCAGAGAAAGACGATAGATATAAGTGTTTGGCAGAGAAAGACCAGGAATGAGTGTTTGGCAGAGAAAGACCAGGAATGAGTGTTTGGCAGAGAAAGACCAGGAATGAGTGTTTGGCAGAGAAAGACGAGGAATGAGTGTTTGGCAGAGAAAGATGAGAAATGAGTGTTTGGCAGAGATAGACCAGGAATGAGTGTCTGGCAGAGAAAGACCAGGAATGAGTGTTTGGCAGAGAAAGATGAGAAATGAGTGTTTGGCAGAGAAAGACGAGGAATGAGTGTTTGGCAGAGAAAGACCAGGAATGAGTGTCTGGCAGAGAAAGACGAGGAATGAGTGTCTGGCAGAGAAAGACCAGGAATGAGTGTTTGACAGAGAAAGATGAGAATTGGCAGAGAAAGACCAGGAATGAGTGTTTGGCAGAGAAAGATGAGAAATGAGTGTTTGGCAGAGAAAGACCAGGAATGAGTGTTTGTCAGAGAAAGACGATAGATATAAGTGTTTGGCAGAGAAAGATGAGAAATGAGTATATTTTGCCAAGAAAGACGAGGAATAAAATGAAAGATAAAGGTCGAGTGTTTGGCAAGGTTATACAATCGAATAAACATTTGCGATGCAGAGCTATAAGTTTTGTTTTGTTTTGTTCTTTCTTGTGAGATAGCTTTTTCAAACATCTTTCTGGTCTTTTTTTTCCCCCTCTTTGGCTTAAGGGTGTGGTAGTTTAGATTCTTTTAACTGTGAGGGTGAGGGTTTTGTTGGTTCTACTCCTCTTCACTTTGAAAGAGTGAGACTTGGTTTTTGGTTCTGTGCTTTGTGTGAGAGGAGAGTGGGGGCCTTCCTTCCAGCTGTTTTGGCCTCGCCCATCACGCTTTTTTTTTAAAAACAAACAACTTCTGTTCATTTCAACAAAATGATAAACATGAACACAAGGGGGAAATACAGCAACAAGCACAAAAAAAGGGAAAGAAAGGTAATATCAAAAGTAGGTATTATACAATTACAATAAACAAGTTTGATAACAATACAATGCATTGTATGGTTTATATATATTACATTGAAATACAGCCGTACAAGAAATATGTTGTGTTTTCATTCTATGTCATAGAGCATTGGTCTATAGTGATAGTGCTTCCATACCATGTTGAATTCTGGACACATGATTGTTTTATTTTATATATATTACATTGAAATACAACCATACAAGAAATCTGCAGTGTTTTCATTCTATGTCCTATATCATTGGTCTCTAGTGATAGTGCTTCCATTCCACGTTGAATTATGGACACATGATTGTTTTATTTTTGGCATTGTGGAACTTGATTTTGAATCAAGTGTTTAATGAAAAAGATATATGGAGGAAGTTTTTCCAGGTTACAGATAAATGGAGAGGATTCGGGGCCCAAACTTCCTGTGCTGAGCCACTTACAGTGTGGATATAAATTCACAGCTCCTACAGCCATAAAAGACATTGGGACGTTTATCCTTTTCTTTTTATCTTTAATGTCTGTCTTACCTTTGTATAGTACATTGTGTTGAGGCCGGGGGAATGGAGGGTAGGATACTGGCTGATGTGCAGGGGAGGTTGATGCTGTGCTAGTGGATATGTTCAATGTCCTGTTTCCACTTTTCCCTCATGATACATAATTTATCCTGAAGCGTTCTGCTCCTCTGTGTGTATTTCTCCGTGTCCTTGTTTGTGGTTTTATTCTTGGGTACATGATAAAAACATGAAAACTCTGTGTGATTTACTTCAAACAGTTCACAAGCATCTGCATTATTTGAGGAAATTTAGGCAGTACATAGTTAATAGTATGATAAGTATCTTATGGCAGATGATTGGTTTTGTGTGTTTGTGAGTGTGTGTTCGGGCATTTGTGTGTGTTTGGTGAATGTTTTTGGTGTATTTCATCGGCAGTCTTTATTGATATATGTGTACAGTCAGTTGAATTTTTTTTTTTTTTAAATTGCATATGTTATACTGAACTTGATAGCGTTGGTGTGATCTCTTCTCCAATTCATGTGATTATGAGAGTCCCCGTCCCCAGCTCCTCCCTCCCTCCCTCCTTCCCTTCCCCCTCCTTTCACCCTCCACCACCTCCCTCCCTCCCTCCCTTCCCCCTCCTTTCACCCTCCACCACCTCCCTCCCTCCCTTCCCCCTCCTTTCACCCTCCACCACCTCCCTCCTTCCCTTCCCCCTCCTTTCACCCTCCACCACCTCCCTCCCTCCTTCCCTTCCCCCTCCTTTCACCCTCAATCCACCTCTCTCCTTCCCTTCCCCCTCCTTTCACCCTCCACCACCTCCCTCCCTCCTTCCCTTCCCCCTCCTTTCACCCTCCACCACCTCCCTCCCTCCTTCCCTTCCCCCTCCTTTCACCCTCCACCACCTCCCTCCCTCCTTCCCTTCCCCTCCCCCTCCTTTCACCCTCCACCACCTCCCTCCCTCCTTCCCTTCCCCCTCCTTTCACCCTCCACCACCTCCCTCCCTCCTTCCCTTCCCCTCCCCCTCCTTTCACCCTCCTTTCACCCTCCACCACCTCCCTCCCTCCTTCCCTTCCCCCTCCTTTCACCCTCCACCACCTCCCTCCCTCCTTCCCTTCCCCCTCCTTTCACCCTCCACCACCTCCCTCCTTCCCTTCCCCCTCCTTTCACCCTCCACCACCTCCCTCCCTCCCTTCCTTCCCCCTCCTTTCACCCTCCACCACCTCCCTCCGTCCCTTCCCCCTCCTTTCACCCTCCACCACCTCCCTCCCTCCTTCCCTTCCCCCTCCTTTCACCCTCCACCACCTCCCTCCCTCCCTTCCCTTCCCCCTCCTTTCACCCTCCACCACCTCCCTCCCTCCTTCCCCCTCCTTTCACCCTCCACCACCTCCCTCCCTCCCTCCTTCCCTTCCCCCTCCTTTCACCCTCCACCACCTCCCTCCCTCCATTCCTTCCCCCTCCTTTCACCCTCCACCACCTCCCTCCCTCTCTTCCCCCTCCTTTCACCCTCCACCACCTCCCTCCCTCCTTCCCTTCCCCCTCCTTTCACCCTCCACCACCTCCCTCCCTCCCTCCCTTCCCCCTCCTTTCACCCTCCACCACCTCCCTCCCTCCTTCCCTTCCCCCTCCTTTCACCCTCCACCACCTCCCTCCCTCCCTTCCTTCCCCCTCCTTTCACCCTCCACCACCTCCCTCCCTCCTTCCCTTCCCCCTCCTTTCACCCTCCACCACCTCCCTCCCTCCTTCCCTTCCCCCTCCTTTCACCCTCCACCACCTCCCTCCTTCCCTTCCCCCTCCTTTCCCCCTCCACCACCTCCCTCCCTCCTTCCCTTCCCCCTCCTTTCACCCTCCACCACCTCCCTCCCTCCTTCCCTTCCCCCTCCTTTCACCCTCCACCACCTCCCTCCCTCCTTCCCTTCCCCCTCCTTTCACCCTCCACCACCTCCCTCCCTCCTTCCCTTCCCTTCCCCCTCCTTTCACCCTCCACCACCTCCCTCCCTCCTTCCCTTCCCCCTCCTTTCACCCTCCACCACCTCCCTCCCTCCCTTCCCCCTCCTTTCACCCTCCACCACCTCCCTCTCTCCAGCAGGGACAGCAGGAATTGGCTTTGATGTGTACGTTTGTTTTGAATGAAATACTGATTTTTTTTTTTTTTAACTTGACAGTCACTGTGTTAGAAATCCAGTCAAGTCGTAGAAAGTGACGCAGTGATGGTTTGATCAGTGGTGACGTTTCGTGGTGTGCGTGTTTTTCTTTTAATTCCACTGAGTCCCTGAACTCTGGCTTCAAATAAACCATGACTAAAACACCATGCAATGGTATGCTGAAGTCAGTCATTGTCTTAGTTCACAACTTTGTGTGTTAGGTGCTGCTTGTATAAACTGGGGCGGGGTGGGGGGGGGAGGGGGGCGGGGAAATGTTGGATATATTTGTGTACATACAGCTATTCAATATTGATGACTGTATAAGGTGAATAGTGTTGGATGTATTTGTGTATATAGAACTAGACAGTGTAATGGTGGATGGCTGCACTGGGTGAACAGTGTTGGATGTATTTGTGTAAAGACAACTACAGAATGGAATGACTGATGGTTGTATTTGGTGAAAAGTGTTGAACATATTTGTGTACATACACATCTGATCGATGATATAGTTCATGACTGTTTGGTGAAAAATATTGAACATGAATGAAATGGTTGAAGACAGACCCCCTTTCCCACCACCCCCCCTCACCCTCAAGCCCCACACTCCATGAAGTAAAAAAAAAAAAAGAAGAAAAAAAGCTTTGTACAGTCTTCAACAGGTGATAATTTATGTATGCATAATTTGTCAGCCTCTGTCACTGTGTGGATATATGTCGGATGATAGATAAACAAACAGATAAGGGAGTGTCTGTGTGTGTGTGTGTGTCAACATGTAATGTATTGACTGCTCTGTAGTCTGTGTGTGTGTGTGTGTCAACATGTAATGTATTGACTGCTCTGTAGTGTGTGTGTGTGTGTCAACATGTAATGTATTGACTGCTCTGTAGTGTGTGTGTGTGTGTCAACATGTAATGTATTGACTGCTCTGTAGTGTGTGTGTGTGTGTGTGTGTCAACATGTAATGTATTGACTGCTCTGTAGTGTGTGTGTGTGTGTGTGTGTGTGTGTGTGTGTGTGTGTGTGTGTCAACATGTAATGTATTGACTGCTCTGTAGTCTGTGTGTGTGTGTGTGTGTGTCAACATGTAATGTATTGACTGCTCTGTAGTGTGTGTGTGTGTGTGTGTGTGTGTGTGTGTGTGTGTGTGTGTGTGTGTGTGTCAACATGTAATGTATTGACTGCTCTGTAGTGTGTGTGTGTGTGTGTGTGTGTGTGTGTGTGTGTGTCAACATGTAATGTATTGACTGCTCTGTAGTGTGTGTGTGTGTGTGTGTGTGTGTGTCAACATGTAATGTATTGACTGCTCTGTAGTGTGTGTGTGTGTGTGTGTGTGTGTGTGTGTGTGTGTGTGTGTCAACATGTAATGTATTGACTGCTCTGTAGTGTGTGTGTGTGTGTGTGTGTGTGTGTGTGTGTGTGTCAACATTGCTGGACTGACAGCTGTGTATGGATTGACTTCCCTGTGTGTGAGAAGTGACAATGAAGTGTAGGCATGAAGCTGTGTGCCTTGATTAGTATTCAGGAGTGGAAAGTGACTGTAGTACTTACTGTTTCAACCAATACTTAACACCCCTGCTAGTCCTGGTCTCATTTGGGTCCTTTTCTACTTGAACAAACATAGCCAGTGTGTGCAGTAGTTGTCTGATTTGTGTGTCTTGCATCTATAGCAGTGTTTGAGATGAAGTACTGAGGGAAGTTCTGATATGTATACATGCTGATGCGTATTTGTACTCCAGACCTGACCATGTAATGGTCAAGCATGGACCCCCCCATGTAATGGTCAAGCATGTAATGGTCAAGCATGGACGCCCCCATGTAATGGTCAAGCATGGACCCCCCCAAGTTCCTCTGTTTTTTTTCCCGTAGCAGATGTGTAAGATTATGTATTGTGGGTCAGTTCCTACACCATGACACCTCATCAAAGTGAAGTTGTGCTGTTGTTTCTGTGGGGGGCGTGGTGCATGAAAGGTATGTCAACAGATTTGGGACTTGCTTTATTTGTTTGAAAAGGCTCCGTTTGTTCGCTGTATGCTCCCCTCCGTTTACCTGTGTGGCGCAAGCTCAGGGGAGGGAAGCATTGAATGTCACTAGCTTATCTCCCCTTGACCTGAACAGGAGCTGAAGGTTGCCGTTGTGTAATCTGTCCACAACAGTTGAGTGGCTAAAGCATTGGAGGGACGTGGGTTTGGTTCCTAGTCACGACGCCTGCTTGGTTAAGCGTGGAGATTTTTCTCATCTCCGAGGTCAACAGACTTGCAGACCTGCTCATTTCTGAACCCCCTCACTGTGTGTATGCGTACAGATCAAATGTGCTTCTTGTTCAAAGATCCCATTATCCATGTCAGTGTTCAGTAGGTTATGAAACAATGAAGTGTCCAGTACGCACTCTGGAGTATGCTGCATACCTGACATGTTAAAGTAACATCATTGACATTGTGTAAAACCCCATTTGTACATCAGAGTTAAATTAACATCATAGACGTTGTGTAAAACACCATTTGTACATCAGAGTTAAATTAACATCATTGACGTTGTGTAAAACACCATTTGTACATCAGAGTTAAATTAACATCATTGACGTTGTGTAAAACACCATTTGTACATCAGAGTTAAATTAACATCATTGACGTTGTGTAAAACACCATTTGTACATCAGAGTGGAATGGGAGTTGCAGCCCATGAATGCAGAAGAAGGACGGGGAGAGAACTAGGAGCCCTGGTACAGCACCACACCTGTGTTTGTAGCAGGTGCTCCCACTTTAGTTTATAAATATTGACCAGGTGATGGGGAGGACAGTATCATTGGACAGGGAAAATGTGGACTTCGTGTGGATTTTTCATGATTCCTTTCTTTTTTTCTTTTCCTCGGGATTCTCACGATTTCTCAGATTAATTTTTGTCTGGGATTTCTCATGATTCGTTTTTTCTGTCCTGGATTTCTGATTTGTTTTTGTCTGGGATTTCTTGTGATTCTTTTTCATTGAAGATTTCTTGTCTGTTTCATCCTGGATTTGGCATGCATTGTTTTTGTTCCTTGAAAAGAGACAGTCCAGATGTCGTGGTGTGTGTGTGTGTGCACAAGAGATAGTATGGACGTCATATCCCTGTGTGTGTGTGTGTGTGTGTGTGTGTGTGTCTTGATGCATACGGACACAGATGTTTGAAGCATTGTAGTGAGGCTAATGGAGAAGAGTGATGTTCTGGAAATGTTTCCAAACAGAAATGTGTCTGTGTGTGTCTGTGTGTGTGAAATTGAGAGTTGAAAAATGTCACCCTCTTTTACACTTCTTGCTCTCTAAACTCTCTTGGCCATAATGGAATGTATCAGTGAAAAAAAATCAGTTTGTTATGTAATGCTCAGTTTGATACCATGCCTGTATGTAGGAGTCAGAGAGGATGTTGTCATGGGAAGCAGGTGTCATGCAGTGTGTGACGGGAACACCGTGCTGTGGTGATGTGCTTCAGTCAGTGGACTCTGCTGAATCACACACAACCTTTTTTCACTTCTGCTTGGGGGAAACAAATAAATCGTGGAAACATTCAGGAGTTTGCCTCTGTGTGTGTGTGTGTGTTTAAAGTTCCAGCTGTTTTTCATCCTTAGGTGATACCCTCCTTTTTGGAATCATACAAATTATTTCCTGTAATTCACACTTTTCTTCTTCAGTAGTGATATCCCTCCACTGGGACACATAAACGCTTAATGGCAGCAATTTAATGTGTACACTCTAACACACACACACACACACACACACACACAGTGCAGTAGCTGTAAACACAAATGCACAAATATTTAAAATACACACACACACACAGAAACCATACCCAAGCATGTACACATGAACACAAACGCATACATTCAGAATCATCGGTGTTTTAATTAGATTAAATCATCAAAATAAGACACTTTTTATTGCAGACACTGGCATCCACAATCACTGATGGCAACTCTCTCTCAGGAACTCAACACCACCTTGATAACTATAGCAGTATGACATTCATTTTCTAAACAGGACAGACCGAAAAAGAACAGAAAAAAGGGACATGCTAACACACTAACATGAATGAACATGCAGACACAGAGAAAAGACATTCTGCTTCAATTTTAAAAGTGAAAAGGAGTGCTTGAACAGTGAAAAACTACGCAATATATATATATAATATTATATATGTATATACAAGTTGGCTTCCAAAAAATACATTTGACGCGATTCATTTGCACATTCCTCGATGAATTCATCAGCAGAATTTGGCCACATGGACACACACACTGAAGCAAAACACACCTGCATATCAACCGCAAGCATTTCAAGTCACAGATCTCTTTAGCATGTGCAGTTACTGTAAAGTACTTGTATGTGCCCACCCCTCTTTCCACAAATTTCACTCTAAAAAGTTAAGGGTGGGCTTTTTTTGCTGGGTACCTTACCCTATGCTGGAGCCCATTCCTTTACTTTCAACATAGAAGTCCTGGCTTAGTGTTTTCTGGGACAATGTGCATGAAAAGTCTTTTGTTACGCTGGTGATATCAATAGGACATTGTTCAATCGTGCAATGGATGTGTTTCATTACTTAAAGTCTTCTCTCAATGTCTCTATAATTCATTCATCTTTCTATTCTTTCTGTCTGTTCCTCTCCCTTACACACACACACACACACACACAAACACACACACACACACACACACAAACACACACACATGTGCATGCTCATGTGTTTTCAAGAGAGGGAGAGAGAGAGAGACAGAGGATGAGAACAAAAGACAGGCCATTGAAACAAAACTGCGTCACGATGAATAACGTCTTGTTGCAACATGGTTTTTAATGACACATCAACATCCCACATTGACGTTCAGTTCTTTAACACTCGATTGAATCTACACTGTTTTTGTTTGTTTGGTTTGTTTTTTGGTGTGTTTTTTTTTTTGTTTTTTTGTTTGTTTGTTTTTTTTTGACAAAGCAACACAACCCCAAACAACAATCTGAATTATCATTAGTTCATAATAATTTTCTTCTTTTTTTATTTCTTTTTCTTTTTTTCTGTTTTGTTGTTGTTTGTTTTTTAATGGGGAGGGTGCATTTACAAGGTATTACTCTACACACAGTTTCTAACCCCAATTCAGGGATGAGTGTCAACTGGATACTGGGCATTTTACAAGGTAGTTTACAGTAACTGTGGACTGTGTAATTCAGGGATGAGTGTCAACTGGATACTGGGCATTTTACAAGGTAGTTTACAGTAACTGTGGACTGTGTAATTCAGGGATGAGTGTCAACTGGATACTGGGCATTTTACAAGGTAGTTTACAGTAACTGTGGACTGTGTAATTCAGGGATGAGTGTCAACTGGATACTGGGCATTTTACAAGGTAGTTTACAGTAACTGTGGACTGTGTAATTCAGGGATGAGTGTCTACTGGATACTGGGCATTTTACAAGGTAGTTTACAGTAACTGTGGACTGTGTAATTCAGGGATGAGTGTCTACTGGATACTGGGCATTTTACAAGGTAGTTTACAGTAACTGTGGACTGCAGCTGCACGGCCCCCTCCCCTCCGTCACCGTCACCCCTCCACCCCACCATTCTCCACTCCCCCACCCCCACCCCCACCCTCCCATTAGATCAAATTTAAGAAACAGAGAAATGAAAATGTTTGCTTCACTAAAAAAAAAAAAAAGTTTTTAAAAATCCTAAACTTTTTTTGTTGTTGTTTAAGCAACAGCAACTTCATGCAGATGTGTTTTGCACTTCAACATTCACTGACATATCCTGAAATTATTCTTTCAATCAATTTTCTTGTCTAGGTTTTTAAACTGTTCTTTCTAATGTTTTTCTGATCTGAAGATATTTCTAGACTCCTACTGTTTTTCTTTTCTCAGTGACCTTCTCCACAAAACATCTCGGCGGCCATAACTTCTAGCAAGCATAGCTAAGAATAAACATAGTTTGTGAAATATGAGAATGATTTGGCAAGAATGAGAATACTCTGCAGAGGATATTGTTTTTGTTTTTGTTTTTTTTTTCAAAAGATAAGACACACTTTGTGCAGAATAGGCATACTTTGCGAAAGACACAAACATTGTGTGTGAAAGACAATTTTGTGGAATTGTCACAAACAACATCATAACCTGCTCAGTCAAAAAAGTCTTGCACTAATTGACTTTGTATCTCTTTAAGAGACATACAAAAAACAGTTTAGTTCAAACTAACTGATCTTCTAAGAAACACAGTGGATGAAAGGGAGCAATGAAATTTTGATTTTTTTAAATCTGTGGGAATGAAAAAACAAATCTATCCATACACAACAGCTAACGCTGATACAATGATACAAGTTTGTGGAGTAGCATGAAAAATTATTTAAGCAGGCTAATCCCTTCGCCCCTTGTACAAGCACACCCATCACTGTGTGAAAACTGGAAAACGCGCCCAGTTGTACCAAGGGACCTCACCCATTCTGATTTTCTTTTCTTTTTTTTTTTCTTTTTTTTTTAGTCAACAGGTATTTCCTTTCTTCAGCAGTGCCAGAATGAGATGTTCCTCCACCCCCACCCCTTCACAGTTGCTTTTCTTAATCATTGCTATTCCTCTAAACAGAGAGAGGGTTGATAACCTCCCTGACAGACCCCCCACCCCACCCCCACCCCCCACTTCCCAAACCACCAAAAATCCATCTCATGGACTATACCCATTCTTCCCATCCAATGCCCCCCACTCCCCTCCCCAATCCCCAAACCACTAAAACCCTTGTCATGGACTATACCCATTCTTCAATGCAGGGGCTAACTCCCATCCAATGCCCCCCACTCCCCTCCCCACCTCCCCAATTGTCATGGACTATACCCATTCTTCAACGCAGGGGCTAACTCCCATCCAATGCCCCTTCACCCCTCCCTTCACCCCTCCCTTCTCCCCTCCCTTCACCCCTCCCTTCACCCCTCCCTTCACCCCTCCCTTCTCCCCTCCCTTCACCCCTCCCTTCTCCCCTCCCTTCACCCCTCCCTTCACCCCTCCCTTCACCCCAACCAACTCCCATCCAATCTCTCCCCCTCTTCCCCAAACCACCACAACCTTTCTCATGGACCACACACATTCTTCACTGCAGGGGATAACTCCTATCCAATGACCTCCCCCCCCCCTCACCTCCCCAATCCCCAACCACCACAACCTTTCTCATGGACCACACACCTTCAATGCAGGGGATAACTCCCATCCAATGCCCTCCCCACCCCCCTCACCTCCCCAATCCCCAACCACCACAGCCTTTCTCATGGACCATACACGTTCTTCAATGCAGGGGATAACTCCCATCCAATGCCCTCCCCCCCCCCCTCACCTCCCCAATCCCCACAACCTTTCTCATGGACCACACACGTTCTTCAATGCAGGGGATAACTCCCATCCAATGCCCCCGACCATCAAAACCCTTCTAATGGACCAGACCCATTCATCAATGCAAGAGGGAGGTCGGGTTGTCGAGAAGCTCAGAAGCAGTACTTTGGCCCGCTGACCCAGCCCTTGTCCGGGCCATAGCCGTTGTACTGCACGGGGGGGTAATTGTTGAGCCGCCCTGGTTCCTGATAGTGCGGGGGGTTGTAGAGCCCCCACTTGGGGGTGGGCACCTCCTGTGGGAAGGGCTTGGGGTAGGAGAACTTGCCCTGGTAGCTGCGGTTGTGGGGCATGGCCGGCAGGGTCTCCTTCATCATCACGTCGTTCTCGTACGGGATGAAGTTGTCGTGCGTCCGGCTGGTGGGTTTGGACGGGCGCTCGTAGTGCCAGTTCACGTTCTTGTAGTCCGCTGTGGATCATGAGAAATGAATTTTTTTTTCAAAAAGAAGAGTTTTTGTAATGCTCTGTGTGTGGAGGAAAAATGAAAAATCCATGAGTGAGTTTTTGAAAAATGAAAAACGTGAGGGAGTTTTTGTAATATGCTGTTCGGCCTAATGAAAAATGTAAAACACGTGTGGATAAAAAATCAAAAACTTGTGTGAGTTTTTGTAATCCACTATGGACGAAAAACTGAAAAAAACTTGAGTGAGATTTTGTGATCGGCTGTGGATGAGAAATGAAACCAAAAAAAAAAACCTTGAGTTTTTATATCTGCTGTGGGTGAAAAATTAAAAACTTGATTGAGTGTAGTGCAATAATGCTGGTGTGCCAGTTTCTTGACATGATTTCCTCTTAAATGTTTGTTTAAAGCATGCAGCTTCAGTTGTTAAACAAAAATCCATGATAGAATTATCAGATATTACAAAATTAAAAGCAAGCAAAGCATTGGATGCTCTGAAACCATGACATCTCTATTTCCCTCTTTCTCTATCACCCCCACACAAATGCACACATACTCAAAATGAGAATAGTAATTTTCTCTCTCTCTATCTCTCTCTCTCTCTCTCTCTATCTATCTATCTATCTATCTATCTGTGTGTGTGTGTGTCTCAATGGTAAATTTATCTCTCTCTCTCTCTCTCTCTCTCTGTCTCTCTGTCTCTCACACACACACACACACACACACACACACACACACACACACATGTTCACAACTGATAACTTTTGTTGTTGTTGTTGCCAGACCCTGCACTAACATGCACATTCAGTTTACTGCTTTGATGTTTGTTATCTTCAGTTTCAGTGTCCATGACTTCTTTAATGAGTTTTGCAGCAAAGAAAATTAGTGTGAGTCACACACACACACAAACACACACATACCACACATGTACCCACACACCCACCACCACTCTCTCCCCCTCCCCCACATCCCCCACACCATACACACAGTTACACCACACCCACCACTACCACCACTCTCTCCCCCTCCCCCACATCCCCCACACCATACACACCACACCCACCACTACCACCACTCTCTCCCCCTCCCCCACATCCCCCACACCATACACACAGTTACACCACTCCCACCACTACCACCACTCTCTCCCCCTCCCCCACATCCCCCACACCATACACACCACACCCACCACTACCACCACTCTCTCCCCCTCCCCCACATCCCCCACACCATACACACCACACCCACCACTACCACCACTCTCTCCCCCTCCCCCACATCCCCCACACCATACACACAGTTACACCACACCCACCACTACCACCACTCTCCTTCCCCTCACCACCCCAACACAACACACACATACATACAAACACACCACACCCACCACCACCTCCACCACCACTCTCCCCCCGCCTCCATCTACCCCTCTCCTCCACACCCACCACCCCACCATCCCCATACCCACCACGTCTGATGTTGTTGACTGTACGGTTGTGCCAGTCAGGGTGTCTGGAGGTTCCACGCCAGGCGTACCAGTCAGGGTGTTCTCCACTCCACTTCCGCCACCCGGTCTGTGGTGACAACACTACACTGTACTGCCCTGTGCTGTGACAACACTACACTGTACTGCCCTGTGCTGTGACAACACTACACTGTACTGCCCTGTGCTGTGACAACACTACACTGTACTGCCCTGTGCTGTGACAACACTACACTGTACTGCTGTGTGCTGTGACAACACTACACTGTACTGCCCTGTGCTGTGACAACACTACACTGTACTGCTGTGTGCTGTGACAACACTACACTGTACTGCTGTGTGCTGTGACAACACTACACTGTACTGCCCTGTGCTGTGACAACACTACACTGTACTGCCCTGTGCTGTGACAACACTACACTGTACTGCTGTGTGCTGTGACAACACTACACTGTACTGCCCTGTGCTGTGACAACACTACACTGTACTGCTGTGTGCTGTGACAACACTACACTGTACTGCCCTGTGCTGTGACAACACTACACTGTACTGCCCTGTGCTGTGACAACACTACACTGTACTGCTGTGTGCTGTGACAACACTACACTGTACTGCCCTGTGCTGTGACAACACTACACTGTACTGCTGTGTGCTGTGACAACACTACACTGTACTGCCCTGTGCTGTGACAACACTACACTGTACTGCCCTGTGCTGTGACAACACTACACTGTACTGCCCTGTGCTGTGACAACACTACACTGTACTGCTGTGTGCTGTGCTGTGCTGTGCTGTGCTGTGCTGTGACAACACTACACTGTACTGCCCTGTGCTGTGCTGTGCTGTGCTGTGCTGTGCTGTGCTGTGCTTTGTGCTGTGCTGTGCTGTGCTGTGCTGTGCTTTGTGCTGTGCTGTGCTGTGCTGTGGTGTGACAACACTACACTGTACTGCCCTGTGCTGTGCTGTGCTGTGCTGTGCTTTGTGCTGTGCTGTGCTGTGCTGTGCTGTGCTGTGCTGTGCTGTGCTTTGTGCTGTGCTGTGCTGTGCTGTGCTGTGACAACACTACACTGTACTGCCCTGTGCTGTGGTGTGCTGTGGTGTGACAAGACTACACTGTACTGCCCTGTGCTGTGGTGTGCTGTGCTGTGCTGTGACAAGACTACACTGTACTGCCCTGTGCTGTGGTGTGCTGTGGTGTGACAACACTACACTGTACTGCCCTGTGCTGTGGTGTGCTGTGGTGTGACAACACTACACTGTACTGCCCTGTGCTGTGGTGTGCTGTGGTGTGACAAGACTACACTGTACTGCCCTGTGCTGTGGTGTGCTGTGCTGTGCTGTGACAAGACTACACTGTACTGCCCTGTGCTGTGGTGTGCTGTGGTGTGACAAGACTACACTGTACTGCTGTGTGCTGTGCTGTGCTGTGCTGTGCTGTGACAAGACTACACTGTACTGCTGTGTGCTGTGCTGTGCTGTGCTGTGCTGTGCTGTGCTTTGTGCTGTGCTGTGCTGTGACAAGACTACACTGTACTGCCCTGTGCTGTGGTGTGCTGTGGTGTGACAAGACTACACTGTACTGCCCTGTGCTGTGCTGTGCTGTGCTGTGACAAGACTACACTGTACTGCCCTGTGCTGTGGTGTGCTGTGGTGTGACAAGACTACACTGTACTGCCCTGTGCTGTGCTGTGCTGTGCTGTGACAAGACTACACTGTACTGCCCTGTGCTGTGGTGTGCTGTGGTGTGACAAGACTACACTGTACTGCCCTGTGCTGTGCTGTGCTGTGCTGTGACAAGACTACACTGTACTGCCCTGTGCTGTGGTGTGCTGTGGTGTGACAAGACTACACTGTACTGCCCTGTGCTGTGCTGTGCTGTGGTGTGCTGTGCTGTGCTGTGCTTTGTGCTGTGCTGTGGTGTGCTGTGGTGTGACAAGACTACACTGTACTGCCCTGTGCTGTGGTGTGGTGTGGTGTGGTGTGGTGTTGCCATGTGTTGTTTTCTGTTGTGTACTGTGTTGTACTGTATTGTGGTGTGGAGTGGTGTGGAGTGGTGTGGTGTGTTGTGTTGCAGTGCAGTGTGTTGTGTTGTGGTGTAATGTGGTGTGGTGTGTTGTAGTGTGGTGTGTTGTGGTGTGGTGGTGTATTGCGGTGTGGTGTGTGTTGTGGTGCAGTGTGGTGTGGTGTGGTGTGTCGTGGTGTGGCGTGTTGTGTTGTGGTGTGGTGTGTTGTAGTGTGTTGTGTTGTGGTGTGGCGTGTTGTGTTGTGGTGTGGTGTGTCGTGGTGTGGTGTGTCGTGGTGTGGCGTGTTGTGTTGTGGTGTGGTGTGTTGTAGTGTGGTGTGTCGTGGTGTGGTGTGTCGTGGTGTGGCGTGTTGTGTTGTGTGTTGTAGTGTGTTGTGTTGTGGTGTGGTGTGTCATGGTATGGTGTTGTGATGATGTGTGGTGTGGTGTGGTGTGGTGTATTGTAGAGTGTGGTGTGGTGTGGTGTGTTGTAGTGTGGTGTGTTGTAGTGTGGTGTGGTGTGGTGTGTTGTAGTGTGGTGTGGTGTGGTGTGGTGTGTTGTAGTGTGGTGTGGTGTGGTGTGGTGTGGTGTGGTGTGTTGTGGTGTGTTGTGGTGTGGTGTGTTGTAGTGTGGTGTGGTGTGGTTTGGTGTGGTGTGGTGT
The DNA here is from genome assembly GCF_041734735.1 of Babylonia areolata. Taxonomy (NCBI): domain Eukaryota; kingdom Metazoa; phylum Mollusca; class Gastropoda; order Neogastropoda; family Buccinidae; genus Babylonia; species Babylonia areolata. Next base: position 42,456,468 of record NC_134887.1, on the reverse strand, counting down.
GTTGTAGTGGTGTGTTGTAGTGTGGTGTGGTGTGTTGTAGTGTGGTGTGGTGTGGTGTGTTGTAGTGTGGTGTGGTGTGGTGTGGTGTGGTGTGGTGTTGTGTTGCCACATTTTGTGTTGAGTTGTGTTACATTCTATTGTGCTTCATTGCACTGTATTGCATTCTATTCTATTCTCTTTCCTATTCTATTACATTTTTGTCACAACACATTTGTCTGTGTGGAATTCAGACTGGTCTGCCTGGGGAGTGTGCTACACTGCAGTGCAGTGCTACCCATTTCAGCTCTTTCTCTCTTGTTTCTTCTTTATTCTGTCTACAGCTGCATTTTTGTTTTGCTACCAAAGAGGGTGTTCCTGCAGAATTTTGCCATAGACAATCCTTTTGTGTGCTGTCGATTCTTTCACAAATGCTAGGGCATGTTGTACGCCAGACCTTGGTCTAACATCTCATCCCAAAGAGGCCATTCCAGGGCTGAACATCCACAAGTTCTTCAAAAAAAGTCAAGGCCATTTCAGGGCTGAACATCCACAAGTTCTTCAAAAAAAGTCAAGGCCATTTCAGGGCTGAACACCCACAAGTTCTTCAAAAAACAGTCAGGGCCATTCCAGGGCTGAACACCCACAAGTTCTTCAAAAAACAGTCAGGGCCATTCCAGGGCTGAACACCCACAAGTTCTTCAAAAAACAGACAGGGCCATTTCAGGGCTGAACACCCACAAGTTCTTCAAAAAACAGACAGGGCCATTTCAGGGCTGAACACCCACAAGTTCTTAAAAAAACAGTCAAGGCCATTCCAGGGCTGAACACCCACAAGTTTTTCAAAAAAACAGTCAGGGCCATTTCAGGGCTGAACACCCACAAGTTCTTCAAAAACCAGTCAAACAGAAACCAAAATAATGTTAAAATACCAAACTACCCAAGTCTCATTCAGTGCACATAACATCTAAATCAATTTCATCGAAAAGATACATATTTCCTTCAGGAACTGAAAACCATTGTCTACAGCACACCTCTGAAACAAGGTCTCTTGGATGAGGCATTAAACTAAGGTCACATATGTTGCATGCACTTAGCACACGTAAAAGAATCCCACAGCGACAAAGCGATTGTCCCTGGCAACATTCTGTTCAAATAAGTACATCTTCACTGACAGTAAAATAAATGCACTTGCAGACAGAAAAAGAAAACACTAAAGCAGTATGCTCTCCCAGGGGGAGCAGCCCAAACTTCACACCCAGAAACTTCTGACAAAAACCTAGTACAATACAATTCATTTCAATACAACCCAACACTACGCAATACAATACAATACAATACAATACAACACAACACAAGACATTACCTTACATAATTATAGTGTAATACAATGCAATGCAATGTAGTGCAACACTAAAATCACAATAATGAAATTTGAAATGTTAACAACCTGCAATACTCACACGGGCAACATCAGGTGAGCTGCAGTGGTATGTCTTCCATTCATGAAGTTTGGGTTGCCTGCACGCACACACACACACACACACACACACACACATAATCATAAGTATTGGTATGTAGCTTTCAATTTTCCACTTTTTAAGAACAAAATAAAGAGGAAACAGATATATTCAGTTATCTGTGTTCACTGGCATGCAAAAAATGTACAAAATGTCTAGAGGGACAGACAGACAGAGACAGAGAGATGTGTGTGTGTGTGTGTGTGTGTGTGTGTGTGTGTGTGTGTGTGTGTGTGTGTGTGTGAATGCATGTGTGAGTGTATGTGCATGCATTGTGTGTATCTATATGTCTGCTAAAATGTATTTTCATGAATATATGTATGCGTGTGTTTATGTGCGTGTGTGTGTGTGTGTGTGTGTGTGTGTGTGTGTGTGTGTGGAAAACAGAGAAAGAGTATGTGTTCATGTATATAAGCACTTTTGCGTGAATATGTATGTTAAGTTTTTAAAAGAGTGATAACAAAACTGTTTTGAACTAAAGTTGAATTAATGTGACTGTGAGAGTGAGAAACTCGGTTTCCAGTTCTGTTTCTCTGTTGTGTTTATGTATATGAGGCGCTGTGAACACATAACACAAGTTTGGACAATTTTACACACTCGAATGATTTAAGTCCAAGTTCATTTCATTTCCCAAAATACAAACACATACCAACTCCTTGAGAATATTGTACATAGTTCAGTTCAGTTCAGTTTTAGGGATGTTTATAAGCCTATCTGCTTTTTTTTTTTTTTTGTCCCAGTCTAACAAAGAATATTGATTTGAGTTGCCAGTATACTTGCTCAGGGGTAATAGTAGTACTTTTTTTTTTTATCATTCATCATAAATTAATTTCAACTTGCTGATACTATTTAACTGTTCTAGGAGATTTTTTAAAATGTTAACATTGTTATCCGTCTTAACATGCAGAGGTAATGTATTCCAATAAGGTGCAGAGGTAATGTATTCCAATAAGGTGCAGA